>NC_072770.1:18172268-18347703 GCF_022539595.1 Amphiprion ocellaris
AAACGTCATAGTATAGTATGTCGTCCAAAATTTGATCAAATCGTCATAGTATAGTATGTTGTCAAAATTTGATTAGTATAGCATGTCGCTCAACAACCGTCGTAGTATAGCCTTTGGTCCAAAAAACGTTGTTATGTCCCGGCTGTCTGAAGTAGGTGAGGAGCAACACAAAAATAGTCCAAACGCTGGTTTCCAGAGGGTTAGACGATTATTTATTTGAAAGAGTAAGTTTACAACAACACAACATGTGAGGGGGTTAAAAGCAAATGGGTGTTAGTAAAATAAAAATAAACAGAACTAAAAATGAACTTCACGTTGACATTGATGGGCATTCCAACCAGGAACAAAGTAAAAGATAATCAATACGAAAAAAAACCTCTTCCTGTTCACCTCTTAAAACCCAAAAACACACCGCAGTAGCACCCTAAACTGAAACTACCAATGGGTTTCCTGTTTTCCTTTCTGAACAAGTTCAAAGGTCCCTCTCTATCTCCCCACACATCCACCAACCACTGGAACACATCTCCAAAGTTCTGCCGGGCCAGCTCAGCTTCCCCTCAGAAGAAGTGCCGCCACCTGCCAGATGAAGGAGCCTTTTGAGAGGCAGCTGGCATCGTGATTGGACTGTACTTTGGTCTGTTCCAATCCAGCTTCAGCTCCAGAGACGGCAGGCGGGACGAGTCAACGGAGGCCGGGTGGACGAAGGCATGCAGCTGAGTACAATCCAGAAAAAAACAGAGGAGGAGTGCAGCGGCCCAGTATAGCCTTCAGTATGAAAAAACACCATCATATACATTGTATATTGTACAAATAACAAGTCAAAGGAAAGAGACATACATTGTAGAATTGTAGTAATTGTGGGCTGACTGATTTACTGATTATCAGTATTTTATTTTTTTTTACTAATTTACGGAAATAAATCAAATTAAAAATGGCGCTACTTTGGCTCTGAATCTTTATCTACCTGTAGTCGCTCTGTCTACTGGAGTGCTTTGATTGGTTATACATCACGAATAAAGCTCCTTTAACTTAACATCTGTAAACAAAACAAAAACGTATCAAAGTTTTCTGTTAGAGTTTGTGTTCTGTTTAACTCCAAGATTTTAAATACTTTCATTTACTGCAAATGAATATCTACTCCAAATGTCTCACTAATAATCATTATCAGCCTTAAAAACCCACAAAACACCCCTCTATACTCGACCACACTTAGTACAGTCCGGTTCCCCCTTCTATAAATCTGCTTGGAATCTTCCACTTCCTGTTTGTCAAAGTGGCCTTCTACCTGGACAGATTTTGTTGGAGCTCATGCAACAAACATTTTGGGTAACTGCACTTTAATATGGATGGATGATACTGAATTAGAGTCTGTTTTAATGAGACTGAGTTAAGATGTGTAGCTCTGTCATTAAATAGGAAATTATTTCTCAGAATTCACAGAGAAAAGTCTGAAATGTTTGCTAAGTTAGCGTCCCACATGTTCTTTGGCTCAGCTAAAGCTAACTCTCTCCAACTTCTGGATCTCTTCAGTTGCTTGTTGTTAAAATATCTTGCTATAGGCGCTGAAGCTCAGACAGTCTGAGATGTTTGTTCAAAATAAACTCATTCTCAAGTCTCATCTGAACTGTCCTCTTTTGTTTGAACTTTCCCTAAACTTAGGAGTTAATGACAGAGCAGCACATCCAGACTCAGTCTCATTTATGTAGAGACTAAAATTCAGTGTCATTCATTGATGTTAAAGTGCAGTTTTTCAAATGTTTCTTGCACATGCTCCTGACCAAACCAGTCCAGGTGGAAGACGATGTGAAGAGAAAGCTCCAGAGGATAAATATCACACATTTACGTTGGAAATAAATGTCCTTTAATTAGACATTGTCATGCAAAAGTTGGATTCCCCTTTAATGATGTTCAAATCTTTGTTGAGTGTTTTGTTGATGTTGGTTTCGAAATGTTTTCTGACACTCGGCCCCAAAGATTAAAACCTTTTACGGCTCACAAGCTGCAACAATTCACACATTATCAACTATCTTTCTGACTAAACTAAGATAAAAAGTGAAAAACTGTTTGATTCCTTCATCATGAATGTAAATCTTTTTGGTTTTTATGACAGTAAAGTGAATATATTTGGGTTTGACATTTTATAAACCAAAACAAGAAATGAATTACTGGAGAAAACAATCAACAGATTAATGGAGAAAGAAAATGTATTTTCCAACATATATGGCTGAATTACTCCAATGTTACAAGATACAATTTTAATTTTATTTATATAACGCCAATTACAGGTCCAATTTTCCCAAGATGCTTTATTTTTATATTTTTTGTCATATTTAAAATATGACAAAGTAAGAAATTTAAAGCTCTTGACTAATCCAATTTATTATTTGGTTTTCAAGAGACTAATGGACAATTAAAATAACTTTCTCCACTAAAACTAATAAACATGAGGTCAAATAGAAGGAAGAGTTTTAAATATTGCAGTCCCACGACAACAAGAATAAAGCTTCTCAACAAAAACTAAATCTGCTGGTGGATTCCATGAAAGTCCTAATAATGGTGCTAAAAATGTCATAGATATCAAGTTGAACATCTTGATGGAGGTTAATAAAAGTTGACCTTCTTTCATTTCTCTGGAGTCGACTCCATGGATTTTATGGATGGTGGTTAAAGACCTGATCTTCTAGTGGTCTTCCTTCTAGTCGCTGTAAAAAGTCACACCATTCTGGCCGTCTTCAGCACCTCTTCATGACAACTTGTCCTGCCTCAGACCTCGTGGAAACTCAAGAAACTCGGGAAAACCTGTCGAGACTCGAAGAACTCGTGGAGACTCGAAGAACTCGTGGGGCGGGGGAAGGTGTGGTGGGAGGTGGGGGAGTAGAGGGGGGAGGCCGCCACCCACCTCCCCACCTACTCTCCGCCCTGACTCCACCCAGACTCCGCCTTGGCTCCACCCATGTGACACTTCACAAACTACGATGTCAAAGGGACGACGAAATCATTTCTTTTCATCTGATCTGTAGCTCAGTGAGTTAAGGATTTGCCTGTGGAGCTGCAGGTCGCTGGTTCAAGACCAGACCATTCTTAGATTTTCTCAAAATGCTGACAAAGACAAACAAAGAAAATTGCCGGTGGCGGGTCTCGAACCTGCGACCTTCCGCTTGGTAGTCCTCTTCTTATCCCCCTGAGCTACTCGCTCAGATACTAATTCTTCTTTTTTTTGCGCATTTATCATCTATTTTTTGTCGTTTTCGAGTTTTTTTTTAACTTGAGTCTCGACTTGACCGTTTTTCTCAGGAGGTTGGACTTCAGCCTTTGTGCTGGAGGGTTGAACCCTCAGTTCCAAGACTTTCCAAAGCCTCCAGACCTCCCAAGTCCTCAGGACCTGAGCTTTCACACAGTCTGAGGGCTGAAATTTTCTAAGTCCCACAGTAGATCTCTGTTAGATTTAACTTTCAGACAGTCCAAGGACTGATATCTTCTAAGTTCCTGAGTAGTTCTCTGTTAGTTTGAACCTTTCCACAGTTCGAGGTCTGAAATCCTGAAAGTTTCTCAGTACTTCTCTGTTAGTTTCAACCTTTCAACAGTCTGAGGACTGAAAACCTAAAAGTTCTTGAGTAGTTCCCCTTTAGTTTGAACCTTTCGACAGTCCGAGGACTGAAATCTTAAAAGTTTCTCAGTACTTCTCTGTTAGTTTCAACTTTCTGGTTAACAGAAGCCTTAAAACTTGTGACCATGAGTCTTGATTTCACATTTAGACCATCCATCTGAGTTCTTCTCAGACCTTCACCTGTGGGTTTTTTAGAAATCCTCAACAAACTTTGATTCTCTTCACTGAACAGTAAAGTTTGTGGAGATCAGAAGGTAACATTAGTTTGATCAATGCCTTCAACTACTAGTAGACTTTATCTGGAAAGCAGTTTTCTAAAATGAGTTGTTAGTAAATCTGTCTATAATCAAACCAAGAACATAGAAAGATGAAATGTTTGAAGAAACAACTTGATGTTTTCATTTCAGACTAGAAAACGCTTTAAGACTTTTGTCTGTCTAAAGTCTAACTGGTGTCTTTTCAAATGTTTTGTCTTTAGTTTGATTCTTCTTAAACGTTTGGTATTGCTCTTTTCTCACCTTTTATTCTTTTCTAATGTCTGATTTGAGTTCGAAATGTTTTGTCTTTTTAATGTTTAATTGCTTTTTCAAACGTTTTATCGGCTTGTTTGAATTTTTTTTTCTTTCCCAATATTTAATTTTTTGATTAAATCTGTAAGGTTTTTCTTTTTAAATGTTTTACCACCTTTTAATGTTTAATTTTCTTTTTAAATGCTTCATTGTATTTTCTGTTTAATTCCTATTTGAAGTTTTATTGTCTTTAAGATGTAATTTTCTAATTAAACATTAAATTTTTTAATTGAATGTTTTGTCTTTTTAAAGATTTAATAATCTAATTAAATATTTTGTATTTTTTAAATGTTTAATATTCTTCTTGTTTAATTGTATTTTTTAAATGTGTAATTATCAAAAATATTTTATCTGTAATTTTTAACATTTGTATTTTAAAAATTTTGTTTAATTTCATAATGACATGTATTGTATCTTGTTTAATTATCTAATTCAATATTTTGTCTGTTTAATATAGTTAAACATTAAATACAATTAAATGATATTAAACAGACAAAATATTGAATTAGATAATTAAACAAGATACAATACATGTCATTATGAAATTAAACAAAATTTTTAAAATACAAATATTAAAAATTACAGATAAAATATTTTCGATAATTACACATTTAAAAAATACAATTAAACAAGAACAATATTAAAACATTTAAAAAATACTATTAAACAAGAAGAATATTAAACATTTAAAAAATACAATTAAACAAGAAGAATATTAAACATTTACAATATACTTTTTAATAATAAAACTTTTTAAAAGTTTTATTGTATTAAATTTTTTTCCCTTTGATTTAATTGCTTTTTTTAATGTAGTTTATTTCTTTAATCTTCTTTTTCTGTCAAGATTTTAACCCCAACCTTAAAAATGAAATAAACTCTTAAATCACAATGAAAATACTTCTGTTGTCACAATCATGAGTTAGTCAATTATTCAGTTTATCAATTCAACTTTATTTGTTTAGCACCTTTTACACAGATGACAAAACTAAACAAGCAAAGAGAAAAAAACTATGCTAAAACTATGATTAAAACTCAAAAACATTTTAAAAAAAAGATTTAACATGGTAATAAAATACGTTGTGTCCAGGGGATGGAGGGAGTTTATTGAAGTCTTCTTGGGCTCAAATGGGAAATCATTTAAAATATAAACTTGATATTCAGTCTAAGGAAACTGCAGAGCGACAGAAGAACCAACAATATCTCCTGTTTTCTCCTTTAATGAGTCGACTCTTCTTGTGCTTTCAGACCAAAGAACTACAGACTCTTCACAACCTGCTCAAACTCTTGGTACAGGATCTCACCACACGGGTCAAGAAGGTTTCTGTCTCATTTCTACTCTGAAGCTCACCTTCTCCTGCTCAAACTGCTGACAAATGTTTCTGCTGCTCTAAAGTCTGCTCTCCAGAACTTCCTAAAAACTCTCAAAGTCTCTTCTGCTGCAGGTTGCTTTGTAGAACTGTTGCAGAAAACCTCACTAAACCACATGGAGGGGCCTCAAGATAGTCGTCCAAATGAAACCGTACAAAAACCAAACTAGCACAACCCAAACACTAAAGTCTCCTGCAGCCTACCAGAGAACCTCTGAGAACAGAGAATCAGGACAGGAACTCTTACCTTCTGGACAACCAACGTTGGTTCACAAACAAGAATACAGAATGTGTCTGACCAAAAACCTCTAAAGACTCACTACAGCCAAGATAAAGACACAACTCAGCTGCACCAAATCCACTAATCACTGCACACATTAGTACCATGTGCTAACTGTGGCTAAAGCACCATATTTACCGAGACAACTATCCGGTACAAAGCCCTAAAAAACACCAAGAAACACATTAAAGATGATTTTACTGCTGGAAGCTGCAAGCCAACGCCTAAAGAACACACTAAAGCAACGGAGCCAAACCCGGTTCTGTGGTGAAGAGAAGCAGAGGAAATGTTTGTCTGCAGCCAGATAAAGCAGGAAGACACTGAGCTGCTCAGGTGTTTCTGATAACACCAAGCAGCCACCTGGACAGCCAATAGGAACACAGCTTACTGGAAGTCCAGAGGGCTGGCTTAGTCAAGGAAATTTAGTTTAAAGTTGAAGCAGAAAGTTAACAAAGAAAGTTGAAAACCACCTTCTGATACCTGAAATCTCTGAGTTTTCACACAAAGAACACCTGAACATGTCAAACTGGTTCCATAGTAGAACCATCATTGTAAAAACGTCATAGTATGGTGTGTTGCTCAAAAAACATTACAACCCGGCTGTCTAGGGTCGCCGAGGAGCAACACAAAAACAGGACAAACGCTGGTTTCCAGGGGGTTAGGAGGATATTTATTTGAAAGAGGAAGTTTACAACAACACAACATGTGAGCAGAAAAATCACAAAGTCTGTCTTTAGTTCAGCTGAAAATATTAGTTTTTGTCTTTTTTATCGACCAAACTTTTCAGGAAGTAGATGAAGAATAATTAAAGCTCTCATGTAGAAGTCAAACTTATTTTGGGTCCTTGTGGAGAGTTTAATCTTAGAGTTTGTAAAGCTGTTGAGTTTTTAGAGTCACATAGATTGTTTTGACATTTAATAACCGAGTCCTGAAATAAAATTACAGTTGTGGATTTCTGTCATTTAGTCTGGACTAAACAAATAACAGCAGCATAAATCTCAAACGTCATTATGAGGAGTCTGGATTGAGGATTCTCACTTGATAATGATCAAAACATGAAATTTAGGTTGGTTTAAAGGAATATTCCACCTTAAATCTTTGAATGTTAACCTAAAAGGTTGGTTTCAGGAAGTATTCCACCTACAAGGTCCTCAAACATCCACCTTAAAGGAACATTCCACCAAAAATCCTTGGACATGCACCTAAAATGTTGGTTTAACCGAGTATTCCATCCAAAATCCTCAAAGAGACCTGAGGGGCTGATTAAAAGGAATAATCTGCCTAAAACCTCAAATATAGACCTGAAAGGGTGGTTTAGAAAAAATCCTTCAATGTAGACCAAAAAAGTTAATATGGAGGAATATTCCACCTGAAATGTAGACCTGAGAAGTTGGTTCGGAAGAATATACCATCCTAAACATCCTTAAATGTAGACTAAAAGACGGTTTGGAAGAAAATTCCACCTAAAATCCTCCAATGTAGACCTAAAAGGTGAGTTTAATGGTATATTCCACCTAAAATTCACTACTGTAGACCTTGGAGGTTGGTCTGATGGTATATTCCACCCAACATCCTTGAACATAAACTTAAAAAGTTCGTTCAAAGGAATATTTCACCTAAAATCTTTCAATGTAGACCAAAAAATCTTGGTGTAAAGGAGTATTCCACCTTAAATGTAGACCTAAAGGATGGTATGGAGTAATATTCTACTCTAAAATCTTCCAGTGTAGACCTAAAAGGTTTATCTGATGGTATATTCTACCCAACATCCTGGAACATTTACCTAAAAGGTTGGTTTAATGGTATATTCCCAGAAGAACCCTTGAACATCAGGCTTAATGGTATATTCCACCCAAAATACTTGTACATATACCAAGAAGTCAGTGTAAAGGAATGTAGACCTAAAAGGATTGTTTAAAGGAATATTTAAACGATTATTTTCATTATTTAATAATCTGTTATCAGTCAGAACCCTGGCAAACATATTTTCATCGGTTTTTTAGTGGAAGTCACAAATAAAGGAGCTCTTGGTTTTTCCCAGCGTTACTGAGTCCAAAGCTGCTGTTTCAACACAGACACGTTCACATGCATCCACAAACCTCTCAGCACTCAAACACCCACAGACAGGAGGCCGGCTGGGCCGAGGCTCGGCAGCATCCTCAGACCCACGAGTCGGGGAGTCGCTGAACTTGTTGGTCCGGTTTGAAGGCCTCCATGTGGTCCAGTAGAAGTCCACGTAGTCGGTGTTGGCTTTTGAACCGCAGCGACTGGCCAGCCATCAGGTGGACCGGCTCGTCCTCGTAGGGCTCCTCCTGTAGCCTTGAGGGAACCACAGGAACATTCAGTAGCTGTTGGAGTTCTTCCTGTCAGGCTCGTGGTAGAACGGCTCTGAAGAATCTTGTACTTGTCTTATCTGGAACAATCTAACAGCCTAAACTGTTAACAGCGGTGTAAAGAAGCAAACACACAGGCATAGATTAGGACTCAAACTAGATTTATTTTAGAAAACAAATCAGCTTAGAGGCATTTGTTCACACGTGGCTGAATAGGAGGCCGTCCAATTAGATTTGAGGTCTTCACTCTGTAGGTTGGTTGTTTGGTGAGACTCTTGGACCTCCATCAGCTGACGTGGATGTTTGATGGTCTTCCTCTCTAGTGCCAGATGATTCATCCATGAATTCCGCAGCTACAGACTGAAATGAAGCTCATGCTGCCGTTATTGAATTCCTGTTCCAGATCAAATGTTCAGAGCTCACCTTGAATGCAGCCGTCTGCTGTCTGATAGTTTTTCTCATTGTAGTCTTCAATAAAGTCTTTTTCCTCATGTCAGGATGTGGTGAGACTCTTTCTCAGTCGCTGCAGACGTCCCTCATTGTGCATCTCCAGAGAAGAAACAGAAAAACTGGTCACTGCTTCAGCATCACAAACGCTCTCCAGCATTGAGAGTGTTTTAGGAATTCATTCATTGTGTTGTGAACTTTGAAGGAGCAGAAACTTTACAGCTGCCAAAGATATGAGCTCCAATTCTGGATGTTTTAGGAAATGAAGTTCATCAAATGAACACTTGATTATTGCTGATAACGCTCATTAAATTACTGAAGAAATCCAACATAAAAACCTGTAAACTCTCAGGCAGCTTTTGTTAAAGTTTGTCTATAATTCTATCATCATGTTCTGGAACCAGGACTCTGCAGAAGTTCCTTCAAACAGATACTTGTGTGTTTCTATTTAAGGCCTCAGGTTTGAACGTACAGCAGAGGATTAGAAAGGAGTGATTTTAATATTTAAATCAGTCCAGTAAATGTTTGGCGTGAAAATTATTAAAATTTTGATTTAGATAGATTTGTGTCAAATAATATTGTAGAGTCTCACTTAAATATATCCAAATGAGTTCAGTGTATTTACATTTTATAGAATATTTGATTTCTTAATCTCAATACTGTAGGGTCTGACCCTAAATATTATAATAATGATGTCAATTTAAATAATATTTTAGTGCAGAGTCATAAACTTTAATCAGCTAAACTTGCATAATAAATATCACTGCACAATCTTAACCTGAACATTCATATTATTGAGGTAAATTTACATAAATCATGATATTCTAGAGTCTTAACTGGAATATTTCTAACATTAATCTTTTTGTATTGTGCTGATAAACAACAATAACCCGACTTTCAGATAATATTTGTTGTCTGTGATTGTGAGACTAAATTCCTCCACATTCTGGAACTGGACTGAATTTCCCAAAATGGAAACATGGACAGAATTTAACACTCATGTATCCATGGCAACGCAAAAGTTTCTGCTTCTTACCAAAGTTCACAACACAAGTAAAGATTTTAATGTAAAACTTCAGGGATGACTGCTAACCATAAGTATTCTGATCAATACTTCATGATCAATATCAGGACAGATGTTACAACTCCAGCTGTTGCATTAGACTGCAGTTATTCACAGAGAAATTAAAACATCACATTCCTCATAAAAACTAGATGGGACTTTTATTAAATAAAGTGTTGGTGAATAAACAGTGTAAAAAGTGCAAAGCAGCTCCATTAAATCAGGAGATGTGAGACTTCCACAGCATGGATCACCATCTGCTGTGTTGATTCATAGCTGAATGTCAGAATGAACTGAGCTAGAAAAGCTGCTTTGAGCTGCAACATTACGGTCTGACAATCCAACACCATCACAGTTTTCATCTGGTTGTTTTGCTTCAACATGCTGTGAAGTTCAGTTTTTACCTGAATCAATACAGAGATTCTATTTCCAACCAAGACTGGAATAAAAATTAGAATGTTATGAGGTTATTAATGCAACTAAATCCTTTCAGATGGAAGGATTTACTTCTAAGTTCTAATTCAAGTTTCAGTTGGAGCACATTGCATTCACAAAGAAAAACAGCGAAACCTTCATAGCAACATTTAATAAACCTAAAGCTTCCCTGTTGGCACATTGGTGGAGTTTGTTACTGAGCATCTGAACCTTAAATCCAGTGAGAAGACCATCTTCAGTCGAGGCCAGTCAGAGAACTTCAAGACCTTCCATCAGCTGGACCAGATGTGGCATCATCTCCCTCTGAACATCTGGATGACAGGAGAAAAGACAGAAATCAAACACGGATCACAGGAATACTATTTATTCACTTTCATCATTTTATAAAAGTAGCATGAACTTTATTAAAACTTGACAATATCAGTAATGAAAGTAAATGTTTTTATCTTGTGTTGAAGCTAAATTTAAAGTCAATTTTAATGACAGTTTATCCTGAGAGGAGTGAGAATGGAGCTTTTCTTTCCTTTTTAGAATATTCCCTCAAAATATTCTGTTTATTATTGGCTTTAGAAGTATTTTTCTTTACTTATTTATTTTTAGATACCTCAGACTGATACACTTTGCTGGTTTGCAGATAATTTCATGTACAATGACAATAAAGATCTTCTATTATAACATATTTTGCTAAAACAAGAACTGCAAACCTTCTCAACCATCTCTCAAGCTGCAAAATTCCAACTGTGACCAAGAATTATCTGATGTAGTTATTATTATAATCTTTACTGAACCAGCCCTGGAATTAATAAAAATCTGTATATGGATATGATTTTCTCTGATGGGACCACTATGGAAGCCGTAGTAACAATTAACTATCCTTTGAAGGGAAAGATTAGGTCTTCTTCAGGTGGATAAAAAAATGCTCTCCCTTAAAAAAAAAAAAAAAAAATGCATACAATAAAGTAAATCTCTTCTGCACTGCACACATACTACACTTTTGTATAACTCTGGATGTCAGAGTAAAGGCAGACAGATCCACCGATCAGCCACAACATTCTGACCACTGACAGCTGAAGAGAACAACATCCATCATCTTGTTCTAATGCAACGTTCTGCTGGGAAACCTTGACGTTCATGTGGATGTTTGACATGTACCACCACCTAAACACTGCAGGACAAACAACCCCCTAGTCTCCATGGCAACAGCAGTCCTTGATGCCAGCTGCCACCCTCAGCAGGACAAACTAAAACTGATCAGGAGTGGTCCGAGGAACACGACAGAGCTAAGCTGTTCACCTGGGTTCCACACTCCCCACATCCAGATCTGATTGAGCATCTGTGGGATGGTCCAGGATCAGCCTGGTCTAGGTAGGACCCACCCTGCAACCCACAGGATCCACAGAATCCACAGGACATCCCCAGAGGTTCTGATGAACCACTGGGTCAGAGGAGTTTTAGCAGCATAAAGGGACCAACACAGTATTAGTCAGGTGGTCAGAATGTTATACTGTTATATTGTCATGCTGATTATATGATCAGTAAATGTTACCATCAATTATAACGTCCACATTGATCAGGAAAAAAAAACAACTATCAGTTCATTCAGAAACTGTGGGGTTAAACCTAAAAACACAGACCTCAACAGCAGTTTGTTTCAAAGCAGAACACCAGCTGGTTTTCACTAAAGAAGCTTTCAGAGCAACAATTAAATGACAGTTTTGTTCTCATTAAGTTCAGAGTCAGCCAAAATAATGTACACACATCAGGAAAAGAAAAACTTTTATAAATATTTCATTTGTATAAGTACTTCTATACATATAGATTCCTCTTTCTAAGTTTGATCAAATCACGATAACTCTGTGTCCTGTTGTACGATGTTTTCCCAACAGATGGCGCTACCCTCATGAATGGAGCATCAACAAGTGACGTCTACAACACAACAGAAATGTCTGGAAGCCAGTGGCCACCACTTTGAGCACCTCTTGTAATTGTAGAGGCCAAAGATAACTTTTATTAATCTCGTGATGTCTGAATAAATTTGGTATTGAAATATTTATGCAAGTTTTTCTTTTCCTGATGTGTGTAAACATTATTTTGGCTGACTCTGTATAATGGGTTTCTGACAGGTCACCAGGCAACATCTTTTTATAATAATGACAAACATACCTGCATTCTACAGGAGTGATTTTCCTCATGTGCAGGTAAAGATGTGTGAGGAGCTTAGAGATGACAGGAGCAGGAGTCATCCTCACTAATTCAGCTTCCACCTAGAAACAGAAAGACCACAAACAAACACACTGATATACTCTCAAACGTTCAACCTCACAGCCTCAAAATATCTGTTTAGGAAGTGTTGTGTTTCTAAATTCTGCTGAAAGCATTGACAGACATTCTCTTACAAGGTTGTGTAAAAAGCAGCCTGTCCTCTGAGCTACTGAGAAATTTTCCTGAACAAAGTTTCTACGTGTAAATCAGCTCAACAAAAACTAAAGCCTCAGTCAGAGATAACAGGTATCGCAAATTATAAACAACTTTCTTTGTTAACTCAGACTTTCTGCTTCAACCTCACATAAAAAGGGGAGTTTAACTCATCAGGTGACTGAAAATGAACGGCTTGTGCAGTTCTAGATCCAAAAGTAGGATGTTTCAACTCATGTTTTACTACAAATACATGCAGTAATAAATAAATACAATGGCTGGTTGTTAGTTTATTCACTATTAATGTCATTTTATATACTGGATTGAACTTGAGCAGTGGAAGAGAGAAGGAATTTAATGAAATTATGGAGATTCAGAGAGGTAATGTTGCGCAATGTTAAGTTAAGCGCAGTTTAATTCAAACCAGCTGAATGTTAAACTTCAGTGCAGCTGAACGGGTTTCAGTTAACCTTAAAGTAAAATAACTTTTTTAAAAGCTAAAATACACAGCAGAGAAATACAGGTTGAGAAGGTCATTCTAATAATGAGGACAGCTGCTGCAGCAACTAACACAGGTGTTCAGCGGTAAGTTAGCCACCTGTGTTAATTAGCCCGCTAGCTAACTTAGCCGCTTAGCTAGCTAACGCGTCCGGACCAACTGCTCAAACACGACAAACACAACTCTTCACAAGTCATTGACTTAACGTACAACAAAACAACGCTACAGGTTAGAAGTATTTATCTTCTTACCGTGTTTTACTCCAAAAACAAGGTCAACACCAGCCAGTAGTGATGATACGAGATGTGCCGAGGCTTCGAAGCGTGTGCCGAGTAATGGAGGGGGCGTGTCCACGAAGCGCGTATTGAGGCTTGCTTCATTTAGGGGAGGAGCCAAAAGTGATGACGTTCGAATCCTCGCAAGCCGGTCATACCACGTGACTGGTTCAGGAAGTGGTTCGCAGGTTTGACGTACAATTCAAAATATAAGGGGCAGCGAAACGCAATGGATTCCCCGTTCACATTTGTTGGATTTTTACCTGCTGTATCTTTGCATTCAATCGGTTTGAGACTCTTTTTTTTATAGAACCAGCCAGAAAGAGAAGATTCTCCCCTGTCTGGGAACACTTTGACCTGATTTCTCCTAATAAAGTAGGCACATAACAAGTGAAGTGTAATATGTATAACTGTGACAACACCACACACCGCTTGTTCTAATTTCTTTTTTTTCCTGGTATTTTAAAAGGTGAAATGTCTGTTGTGTTCCAAGGAGCTAGAAAAATATTGTCCCAAAAAAAGAAGTCGCCTGAATCCCAGCACTGTGGAAAAATTTATATTTTTGAATAAAAACAAATAAAATGTTATCCCTACTTTTGTTTTACAGGTTGTCACTGGTACCACACGCACAGTCACAAAACAACAAGTAGCAAAAGCACAATAAATTTTATTTATATAGCCCTTATTACAATTAAAAGCATCTAAACACTTTACAGAAAGCCAGAACCTGACATCAATCAAGCAGTCAAGCTACAAATCTCAAATCTCTCCCCAATTTGTTTCCATTTCCCCCTCTGTCCCTGCTATCAGGAAAAGCAGACACTATATTAAGTATATTACTTGTTTACTGGCATTATTTAAGCACAATTCAAAGCTTCACATAGCAAAGCTCGTGTGTCATTATAGGCACTCTGCCTGTTTTACTTTTATTTGTCCAGTTGATGGCGCAGTAGAGCAAATGAAGCGCCATGAAGCTTCAAACCATGAGTGAACCAATTGGATGGAAAGCCTCAATGCTTCATGAAGCTTCATCTCGCCATCACTAGCAGCCAGAGATGCTACCAGACCTGCCGACCATAGATATACATAGAAGACTAGATGCGCTAGCGCGCTGTCTTCTATATTATCTATGGTCTGACCAATCACTGCTCTCTGGCTCCGCCCTCCGAGAATCTTGTTGTCGTTTGGCTCCACACTTGCTGATGACCACTTCCGGTCTCAGAAAATGAAAAAAACGGACATTTTTTCGTTTCTGTCTCTTACTGATTTTATTTTTTTGTTATTCTAAATATAAAATGAAAATCAAAGCATTTTTAAAATTTCGTACATCCGTTTTTGATCATGAAAAGGAAAAACGCCTTGTATTTCAATTTAAATTTTTGTATTATAAAACGAAAATCAAATAACCACTCGTTCTTTGTTTTTCAATACCCGTTTCAGAACGAAATATCCAATTGCCAGATAAATACACGGACCCGTTTACACTGGGTTCCCGCTAGAAGCTAGAAAGTAAAGGAATGTTATCTAAACCTGATGCTTTCTGCAGAATTTGTCTTTTTGTCTTTTCACACATCTCAAGAATATTGTGGTTTCTGTCTAGCTTGCCTCTTAATGTATGTGTGAATACTTAACAGCAATGTTTAAAAAGTGTGGTGTTTTGTCATGATTTGCTGTCAGCTGTGAGGGTTAGAGCATTAAAAGACACTTTTACAAAGGAGTGCTAATATGAGTTACAGTACAGTGTAAAACATCATAAAGGAATTTAATCAGATCAACTTATCTTTTCTGCTTAAGTTAATGTGTTTTGGGGGGTTTTGCCAATTTTAGTTATTTTAGCTTTAAATGTCTAATTTTCATGTTCAGACCAATTTTTGCGTAAAAACAGGATTTCTTATAACTGGAGGCGTTTTGATGTAAAAGGGTTGGAGTTCACTCGACTCACTGAATTAAGTGTTTAAGAAACAAAACTAGCATTTGAGCAGACTTCCCAGGATGCATTGTTAGAGGGTTAACCATTGTTCCCTATTATTATATTATAATAATAGTGACTATTATAATAATATAATAACATACTATTATCACTAGTTATTTTGACATAATATATTCAGTTTTTAAAACTTGTTCATCCAGTTTTGTAAATTTAACTTAGCTGGTTTTATACTTTCACAACTCATAAGATGACTTTGAAGTAAATTTCAACCAAAGTGCAGTTAATTTACATTTTAAGGCAGCAGGGGAACTAACATTTCTAAACTTAGTATAATAAAGATGCTCTACAGTGTTTAAATGCTAATATTAAAAAAAGTATGGCTGAACAGTTCTTACAGATTTGATCAACTAAGGGAGATCAAGCAAAGTGAAATAGATGAATGATCTCATCAAACCACTAGGTGGAAACAAAGAGTAAAAGCTTGAGCTTTTGAGTCTGAATTTCAATAATAATAGTATAATAATAATTATAATAATAATAATAATAATAATAATAATAATAATTTCATTTTGCCATTAAGATCCCTGTCTCCTCATTATTCATGACTTTTTCAGATGTTCTTTTTGTAATGTCCTACAATGCTTGAAAAGGAATCACTTTGCATTTCACTGCATGTACTGTATGAGCATGGGACAAATAAAAACTCTTGACTCTTCAATGGCCAAAAATCTGGTGAGACAGATTTGCTTCTACAGTCACCAAAGGTTTAGGTCAACAGGATGAGCATCTCTGTACTGTTCACTGCAATAATGTATTCAGACAAACCAACGTATAATCTAATATTAAAGAATCATTCAGTGTGGTTGAGTTTTCAGTGATACAGTTTGACCTTTGAATGTACATGATTGGACTGACACAGTGGAACAGTCCTGGGAACAACGAATGAAAGAGAGGTGAAGGTAAACAACACTTGTTGGTGCCAAAAAGTGATCATCTTCATCAAAAACTTTTTGCTGTCCACTGGAGCACTTATCTTCATGTGTTTATTTTATTTTACCTGCTCTGTGTTGTACATTATAACCAATGTAGTTGTTTTTTACCGGCTGAAGCAGTTTTTAAAGATCAATTCAAGTCATATACAGTTTTCCACCTGTCTAAAAGTAATTGCAGCCCCTAGATTGTGACTGTAATGTTATTAATGCATCAAAATGGCTTGATTTCACTTATTAGTTATTTTTTAAATAATATATACCCTACAGAAATGGTAAAATAATTAAATTCTTGATTATATATAAAACCTAGATGTGAATTATGTTAACCACAGTCTTCAAATATAAACAAAGATATTAGATATACTAAACATATACAGCATAAACATCAAAAACAACAGTTTAGCACTGCTTAAAATCATAAATAAAAAAACGCTTCCTTGGTCACGATTATTTGGTTAATTTGTGTGTATTTGAACAATATTACGCAGAAGAAAGTGGCTGTCGACGGGTAGAAAGCTGACGATAATTAGCTTTTAGCGAACTTTGTGGCGCAGCACCGTTACTTCTCTTGACGCAGTTTGATCTTTGACTAGAATCAAATCAAGCGGAAGTTCAATCCGCGGCCTCTGATTGGCTCTCGGCGCTATGTGGGCGGGACCAGGGGCGGCTCCTCTGTTGTCTGTCCGGTTGAATATTTGAAAAAGAAAACAGTGTTTGGGTGCAGCAGCTGTCGTCCTTTATACAGACTCCAACACTGAATCTGTGCTAAAATAAATAAATAAATAAATAAAACTGAAAATGATCTGCGGGTCAAACTGAGAAACTCTAACTGCAGGTAAGGACGCTGCATGGCTACAGTTCATTTATACACATATAAAACAAAAATATTCTTTATGCATCTCGTTTACATCGTAGTTGGTGATGGTAAATGCACATTTTTGCTCGCTTGTTATCGAATAAATGTAATTAATTCAACCTGCTGGCTGCCACTGATGCTCTCAGACAGTTTATTTTGGTTGCAGCTCTGATATCACGGTTCATTATCGTGACGCAAACACTTGACACGCAGCCTTAGAAATGCATTTAAACTGAAATCAGTCAATAAGACGAAGATGATGGCTGCAGTTGTGTGTTCAGTTAAATTATTTCACCCTTTGACTGTGTGTTGTTTACCTCACAAAACCGTTTGAACAGCAGAAAATAATCCACTGTCATTTACTGATACTTGCAATGGATCAACATATAGAGTTAATTCAGACCTGGTTTTCCACTGACTGGATGTTTAATGAAAGCAGCCCCTCCCCCCATTTATCTGGAAACAGATGGACTCTTAACAATGAAATTCTGGGGGAGTGGGCATCCTCATTCAAACCACTGTACTGCTACAAATTTCATTGGACATCCCAGTCAGCTGACCAGACACAGCCTGAATTTTGAAATATGAAGAAAGAGTCTCATGGCATCACGCCCAAACAGTCAAAGAGGGATTAGTGCTGATGTGAGAATGGAGTCATGATATTCTATGCGTATGTGTGAGGCTGAGATTTTTCCTTGTTTGAAGTGGCTGAGGACTGTTGCAACACCCGAGCTTCCTGCTGAACAAAGAAGGGAAGGAGAACAGGAACAACAGCAGAAAGTAGTCATGTTTAGAACCATCAGCCGTCTGCTTTTTGGGGGAGAGGAGGAGGAGACGCCTGAACATGTCAAGTCTGGAGAGGTGGTGGAGGAAGGATGGACCGTTGTCACTCATCAAGGTCGGTCATGAAGCATCTTTTATTCACAATATTAGCGAAATAAAAATGTATAGACAAACACACAGCACTGCACGTTTACACAGTCATATGTTTCTGCTGTAATGTTGAAATTTACATGATTTACTGACATTAATATATCATAATCTGGACTTTGATGCAAAATTATGCAAAATAATAATGGTGACGTTCACTTTACTGAACTGCAAAGTGATGTAGACGAACTTAAATAATAATAAGAATATTCAAAATGTTCAGTTTTCTTTAATTTATACAGCACCAATTTCATGTCAATATGAAATAGTAGTTACAATATTTTATTATGGAGAAAAAGTCAACAAATCCCTTTAAACTGCTTTTTTGCCACAGTGATCCTGTGAAAAATACATTTATGACAGAACCAGGCTCACGGATGGCAGCCATCTGCCTCGACCGGTTGGGGTGAGGTAAGAACAGGGAGAGAAGAAGAAAGCAGGCAGAAACAGACAGATAACAAAGAAAAGAACAATAAACACTGAGCACGTCAGCGAAGCCGATAGCTGCAGATAATGACGATGGAGCTCCACAGCCAGAGATACCTACAGACAAGACACAACCACAGGAGAAAAGGCACAAAGTTAATGGCGTGCATAGAGACATACATGAGGAGAACGGCTCAGTGCATCATGGGAAGTCTCACAGCAGCCTTAGTCTACGGCAGCATAACTGAGGAATGGTATACTATAATATGTCTGTTAGATTTGACTCAATTATTCATGTTGCTATACAACTGTGCAATACCATGAATGTTTATTTTACCTCACAAGGACTGCACTGAAGTATTTCCCAGTTGTATGACAGAGGAGCACTTTTCTCTTCACAGAGGCAGATTCAGCTGAAAGCCAAGACACACTGCTGAGTGAAATACAACCATCCTACTCTGCTCTTCATGGACACACAGCTACAAACATGGAAAGTCACTGGTGAGACGGCAAGAGTCGCCTTTCTGGACACACATTGAATTTTGACTTCAAGAAATTGTTATCATATTAAACTATTTTCTAACTATAACAGGCATCATTTTAAATCATCTAACTGGCACACAACTTTTTAAAATTCCTTAAATCCAGTTGTTTTACCTGTTTTTTTGTTTTTTTTAATCTCCTTTGTGTTTCTCTCCAGTGTGCCGGATGCAGAGCCCCCAGTTCAAAGCAGCACCACCACCAGTCAAGCCTTGTCTGCTACTTTTTTCCAGCCTAAAGCTCTGCCAGCTGTAACACAGTTAACCTGCATCCAGAAGGCTAAGTCCTGGGCCAACCGACACTACGTCTCCCGTAACGCCATTCAGCGTCAGAATCGTATTCGCCAAGGAGTCCAGCACTCCTTCCACCTCCAGCAGCCAGGACACCGCAGCCTCGGCCACTGAAACTCTGCTCGTACAACCACGAAATGATCGGATCAGATGTTCTCATTCACAATAAACTCATATAACCTTACCTACAGGCACGCAACTCAAACTGAAACTTGATGATAAAAACATTATTTTATCATGATTTTACACACTTTCAGGTTTAAGCTACACGTCTAACTTTAATGTAATCCATTGTAATGCTTGACAACTGTTGATAGGCAGCTACATTATCATTTTAACTTGTACTGAGTCTGACTTTGGAATGAAGATGTTCACCTCATTAAATGAGACCCAGTATGTTTCCTTTTGTGTGTGTGTGTGCATGAGTATTCGAACATATGCAGCCTATGCAAAATGTATCCTCAAAAGTGATGTTTTGTGTATCAACATGCTTTACATACTTGGTTTAAAACCTTTTTATACACCAATAAAAAGTATGACTTTGATGCTGGATGATGATTTTTTTTTTTTTTTTTTTTTTTATTGTTCTGTTTTGTTCTGAGTGAAACTACAATGTCCGAATTACATTGAACTACTCACCATCTGACAGATGCAAATGTGGATCTCATTAGTTTGGAGGGAAATGCACCTGGTCAATTCCTGCTGAAGGAGGGCTGCAGTGGAGAACTAGTAAAATAAGGAGGTCTACTGTGTCCTAGAAGTCCTTTGTGGGAATACAGCGAAGATGGAAGTTTCCCCTGAAACTAAACTTAGCAAGCAGTTAGCATTTAGTTACCAGAGTTTTAGTTCACCTCAGGTGGAAGACGGTTTATCATCCAATGACTTGGTTAAAAAACATGGTGAGAGGAAGAGTGTAAACATTCTATTTTCTCAGTCAGCAGGATGCTGCTGTATTTGTCTCCTGCTGATTTAAACTTGCCATGAGGCTAATTTGCAACACTGCAGGTGTAAATCACTGATTAGATGTCAAGGAAGAAGAGAGACAGGAGCTAATAACCCTAATGATCCAAGGAAAACCATTTACATCTTTGCTTGCAAAGACTTGAAGTTTTCATTTTGGTTTCCTTGCTCCTGCCACAGATCTCATCCCTCTGAAGCAGCTGGTCTCTGGTAGCCCAAACCTGTCTGATCAACATCTGTCCAACGTCAAAGAGACAAATGAGGACTTCTCCAGCTGGGGCACACCTGTCCCTGTTTATGTTGTGTGTATCATTTTTGCAGCTGGAGTGACCTTTGCATTGATCCTGCAAATTTACCTGGGTGAAAGTTTGGTATGTCATGACATCACATTTGCAAGTCAAACCATTTGCATCACTGCATTATTCATCCTCACCACTGCTGCTCTGCAGGCCTCTATAAATGGTGTGCTGGTGTCGGATCATGAGCGCTGCACTGCACTCGGTCAGCGAGTCCTGCAGGATGGTGGATCCAGTGTGGATGCAGCTGTGGCTGGTGCCCTGTGTCTGGGTGTTGTGCATCCACATGTGTCAGGTGTTGGTGGGTATGTCACTCACTTATTCTTGACAGGATTTCTGTAAAATATACACAAATGATCATAAATTGATCCTTGTTTATTCCCTTTCTGTAGAGGAGGAGTGATGCTGGTTCATGACATCCATAAGAATCAAACTAGGGTGATAAATTTTCAAGGGACTGCACCTAAAACATTCAGAAAGGAGATGCTGCATAATGTTTCAGGGCTTAAGGTAATATAAAGGTCAGGATGGGGACACTAATAATGATTTTAATCACTTAGTATTCGTTATGTATTTTCAGGCAGGGCTGCAGGTCGGAGTGCCTGGTATGCTCAAGGGGCTGCAGCATGCTCACAGCCTCTACGGCAGGTAAGAGAATAGAGAAGAGAAAGGTTTCTGGTATTTAGTGTTTTGGTCAAACATGTAATACCACAAATTCACTGCAGTCTGTCTTGGGAGGATGTTGTCAGCAGAGCTGCAGATATAGCCAGAGAAGGTTTCACTGTGACGGACAGTCTTGGTGAGTCAAACTATTTCTTTTTTCTCACTTAAATCAATAATTTTACCAGAGAATGATAAACCAGGATTTCATTTGTCATCTTCTATAGCTGATGCAATATCAAAGGTGGAAGGTGAGCAGCTGTCCCAGCGCTTCAGGGACATTTTCATCCCAGAAGGCCGAGCTCTGCAGGCTGGATCATATGTGAGGATTCCTGGTCTGGCAGGAGTCTTAGAGGCTGGTTTGTCGAATTTCTACTATGGGAACTTATCACAAGAGATAGAGGATGAGGTGACTGACATCCACACATTAAATGACCTGGTTTCAAGGGTAAATTTACTGTGTGAAATGTGCCCTGAGTCTGGAGTTCTCTTTCCATACAAAGGTACGAGCAAATGGAGGCGTCCTGAGCAGAGACGACATCAGTAACTATAGTGTGGAGGTAGAACAACCACTTGAAGTCCAGTACAACGGTACAGACAACATGTTTTAGACAGTCAGCTAAAACAAATGTAGATGTAATCTTGATTCCTTTATCTACAGTCTGTCACTTTTGTTTTAGACTATATAATTCAGGTTCCTCCACCTCCATCTGCTGGTGCAGCGCTGATATCAGCTCTCAACATTTTAAGTGAGAACAATATCACAGAAAATAAAACTCACCCCTGGATTGCTGAGGTACCGGATTGCAAAATATCTGTATATTATCACCTGTTTGAAATGGTACTTCTCTGACCAAATTGGTATTAAAAAAATGTTTTTCCTCCTCATACAGGCTATGAAAGCAGCTTTATTTATGACGTATGGGTTAGGCAACCCTAAATATAACTCTTCAGTGATGGAGCAGCTGAGGTAAAATATACTGCAGCCTTACGATCATTGCTAGGGCTGCAATTAACGGTTATGTTCGTTATTTATTAATCAGACTAAGCATTCGATTAAATTACTTGTTTCTTTTTTTATAAAATCTCAGACAGCCAAGAAAATTCCCACTCTTCCCAGAGTAAAAGGTTCTGCTGTTAAATGCAACGTTGTCCGATCCACAGTCGAAAAATCACTAATATACTGTCATATGTGACAAAGAAAAGCATTAAATCCTCAAATTAGAGGAGCTGGAACTCAATAATATGTGGATTTTTTCAATGAAATGAGTCACTGATGTTGAAAATTAGTTTTACAATCAATTGATTTCCCTGTTCATCAGCTCTAATTAAGCCTAAATCCTGATGTTTTAACATTTCGGTGTTTGGTCCGTCCGTGTCATTTCAGATAGCAGCGTTGCTACATTGTCTCAGTTTTGAATCCGTGAAATATCCTGGCAAAATTTTGAGAATTTCAGTTTTGCATCCCAATAACAAAAAAAGTAAACTCTGCACAAAATCTAAGACGTTGCAGCGGCATATTCCTGAATTCTGTCTGATCTGACACAGACTGACTGGTATAATTGCGTATTTTCTTACCTATTTTGCCATTATTTGTTGTTATTTGTCTCTCTGTTCTTCCTAAAGCAAAAATCAGACTGAAATGCTTCTCCAGAGGATGAATCACTCCCACACACCTCCATCTGACTCTGGACAAGTAGTAGTCATGGGACCAGATGACCTCCTGGTCTCTGTTGCAAGGTGATGTTTTCAGTGCGACTCTGATGATCACATCAGGAGGATATGTGTGGTATGTGCTCCTGGGCGAAGTGACATTCTTCTCTTATCTATTGTCTTTATGATCTTGCAGTTCCTTGAACAGGCCGTTTGGGAGCAGAATCATAACCCGGTCAGGCATCATCCTCAACAGCCTCCTCCTTGACTACTTGTGGTCAAATAAAACTCAAAGACAGCTTCAACCTAAACAGGTGCAATACTATTAGAAAAGAATAGAATAGAATAGAATAGAATAATGTTATTTCTTTTACACTGACAAATCAAAGATAAGATGGTTTTACCTTAGCTGCCATGTTTCAGCTGCAACTGCAGTCTTCTTCAGAGCGTCATCTGACGTGTGCTGACGTGTCCTTTTTATCAGGTGACTGGTCTGACAGATCTGTTAGATCTTTATTGTCACTGTTAAAGAAAACAATGAAAATCGGTTTGGTACTCTCCAAATAGCAGCATTGAAAATAGACTATATAACACACGCTAAAATATATACAACATAAGAGCAAATATACAGTACGGAAACGGTTCGTGGTTAGAGACCTGCTCTACACGATTATTGCGCATGAAATATGGATTGGACTGACATAAATATTTCACTTGTTGGTATGTGATATTGTCATTCAGGGGGGAGGGAGCAGACATTTGACAGCTTGGGGATAAAAGCTGTTGTTGAGTGTGTTGGTTTTGACTCTAAGTGTCCTGTAACGTCTACCTGAGGGGAGGGAGGAGAAAAGAGAGTGTCCTGGGTGTGAGGGGTCTCTGGTGATTCCCCTGGCTTTCCTCTGAAGTCCATTAAGAAACATATTCAGTAAAATCACTCAAATACAAGGCTTCACCTTCATTTGTACTCTAGAAAAACAGTGCAGATTCAGAAGAGAGACCCCTATTGCTGCTAATGCCCACAATAATGGTGCCGGCTGGGCGTAAATGTGGCATCTACACGGCGCTCAGCAGCTCAGGTGGACAAAATGTTCTACATACAATCACTCAGGTTTGATCTCTGTGCATTATTATTATTAAATTTGAATTCAGAGGGGTTTTGTTTTTTTAAATGAAAACATTTAGCATGCAGACTATTTGTGTCCTCAAGGTGCTGACCAGTGCACTGCTCCTCGATAAAGAGAAAAAAGACAGCCTCATCCTGGGAGGAGTCCAGCCTCAACCAAACAGACTTCTTGTTGACTGTAAGTATGACATCATGTTCAGTAGTTGACCTTTAGTGCTGTTATATCATGATATATTGATATATTAGTAACTTCCTCCTCTCACAATTCTCTCCCATCAGCTGCATCTCCAGAGGAAAGTGTGCAGTTTATTCATGCGGAGGGACACGTAGTTCAGAGAGGGAAAACTAACTCTGCTGTCCAGGGGATCCAGAGGAGGGAAAACATCATTAAGGTCATAAAAGTCTGATAGTTTAGTGTAGTGTTATTGTTCTCATGAACTTTACTTTTACAAGGGATATTTATAGAGGTGTTGTTTTGCTGCTTTTGTGATTATAAATGTATTTTGGTGATGCCTCTATTGACATCAGTCATTGACTAAAAACATCTACTTTCTAATTAAAGAAGGCACCTGTTCATGTTAATGGTCTGGATTAAAGAAACATTCTCATTTTGTGTGATTTTTCTCACTCATATTTAGTTTTTTATTTATTTATAAAAGAGCTAAGCAAAGATTGGATGCTGGTTGAGGACGCATAGCCTCTGTTAGGCCTAACCCTCTGTGCTTGAAGAAAATGAGGGCTGTTATGTAAAACTGATGCAGTGAAGATAGTGTCAGACATGCAGGCCGACGGCATCACAGGGTGGAACATGTCACATGTGTTCAGTCTGGACAAACATGTCACTCAGAGCGTTGGTTACTGTCAACAAATGTACAAACTTCTAGCTCCGGTATGTAACTTAATGTTCCAGTAATGAGGTATGGTGACCTCCCATGTGAGGGTTTTAACATGAAAATAACCTGAGAAATTGAGCTGGAGCTTCGTTGCTTATGTTAAAACTGAGGAGACTGTGCAGCTGATGCAGGAAAGAACAAGATGTATGAGACAAGCAAAAGCAGAAACAAAATTTTACGTTCTGTCCCAGTCAAAAGTGACAGATGTAGCTTAACCTGCATGGCAGTATGAACCCTTGTGTTGTCCTGCGGGTCAAAACTGACCCGTTGCAAAGTTTGAAAATGTGGACAAAAAATAGATTTGAAACTTCTGATGTCCACATTTCCAACATTTTTGGGAAATTTTTGAACATTTTTTTGGTGGGGAAAAGCAAGAACTGTTTCTTAAGAACATTCACAAAAAATCAACCAAAATCCAGCAAAATTCGCTGGATTTTGGTTGATTTTTTTGTGAATGTTCTTAAAGAAAATATTAGAAGTTTTACTGATATATATGTAGTCACTTCAGATATTTTTAGGATTTTTTTGGAAGATTTTTATTCATTTTTTCAAAATATTTACAAGAACTTTCTTGCCAAATTTGGGGGATTTTTTAAAAATAAACTTTTAAGTGAAATTACCCAGGAATTATTGGAATTTTCTTCCTCAAGGTTTTGCAAATTTTCAGAAAATTGGGGCATTTTTTTGCTGAACTTTTGGATTTTTTTCAGAGAAGGAAACAATATTTTTGGTGCCCGTAAATGAAGACAACAGGACGGTTAACACAATATGTCTGCATATGGCTTAAAACTCCAAATAAATCCAATATGGCAACATTTGGAGCAGAAAACGCTGATTTTTGTAAAAGTGCACAGGATACATTTATTTCATTACATTTTTCTATTTATTTTTGCCTTTAATGATTCATTCAAACATAAAAACAAACACAGATCCAATTAGGTCAACCACACTTGACTGCAGAATGATAAGGAGCCTGCAGTCAGCTGATTTCTGAAACGAAGCTCGATGCGCGTCGATCTGCAATCAAGTCATTTGACAGAGATGCAGACAGATCTGGTTGGGGGCGGAGAGGCTCAGTGGGCGGTGTCGGTCACATGCAGGTCAATATTTAAACACCTGCAGCTTGACGTCTCGTTTTCAGTACAAGTCAGGATCTCTGGAGTCGCCTACATTTGTGCGTAATCAACTCAACTGGATTAACCGAGCACGTAGGAATAGTTTCTGATAAGTGAAAAGAGTAAGTCAGTGTTTTTTATGTTTCTAAAGCTAAAGTTAGTCTCTATTTCGAGATTTGTTAGAATAAAGTTGGTTAGAATACAGTTAGAGAGCAGGAAGTTTGTTTAAAGACGTGCAGCATCGTGATCCAGCTGGTACAGTTTAATAACTACACAGGGCGAAGTTCTGCATTAGTTTTTTTTTATTTTTTTTGGTCATGGATCATGTGTTAGTGACGCACAGTGACTAGTCTACTCCCTGCTGCTTCTAGTTTACGTCTGTTTTGTTACTACAGGTTTACTGCTTCGTTACGCGTAAAAGCAGCCTCCAACCGGTTTAACAGACTGTACTGGAGGAAACAAGGGCTTTCAATGGAGCCCATAACTGCAGCGAATGAGAAGTTTTTCATCGTCATACGGGGGAAGTCGAGGAAAGGCTTCTGCCGGGGATGTATCGGCCGTGTGGAGGCGGAGACGCAGCGCGGAGAGCTGATGGGGCTCCTGTACAGCAGCAGCGCAGGGAGCCCGAAGAGCGGCGGCATCGTGCGGAAAGAGGACACGTACCCGCTGAGCAGACACCAGGCGCAGCTCCTGCTCTTTGTCACCTCCGCAAGCAAACGCCTGGAGCTGCTGTGCAACCCGCAGCTGTTCACGGCCATCTGCGAGCTGACTCAGGACGACCTGGTGGTGGTGAAGCACAAGAAGGGACACCTGCCCGGCCTGGTGAAGAACCTGATGCAGATCGGAAGGAAAGAGAACAAAGACGACCTGCACATGCTCGGATTTGAGGTGGAATTTGTGGTGCGTAAAGTTGGTTTTCATTATTTTGCAGCATCGGAGAGTGGGTGAAGTTCAAGGTTGTGGAAGTATAATATGTATTTTTAGGTTACAGCGAATATAAGTGAACTCCACTGATGTGCTCATGTTTGGGTCAAGTTGTCAGTCAAAAGATTGCCAGGAGTCATGCTGTCATCAACGTAAATGTGAGGGACACCTCCTTAAACTGTCTCCATTCTTGACGGTTTGGTCAATGTTTGTGCAATACTTATGTGTCCCATCTGAATAGAGTAACCATAAACTGTCACTGAAATAGAAAATGCTCTTAAGATGCCTTTTCACACTGATTTTTGTAATGTTGAATACAATTTATTTATTAAATGTCCATTTTGATATCCAAATTTTCCCTGTGCTTATTGGTTGTCTTGCTTTGAACTAACTATTTTCTTTGTCTCCTTTATAGGACAGTGATCATAATTTGTCATCCAAGAAACCTGCCCCTCTGCCCCTGTTCAGCGCTGCAGACATCGTCCAGGTGGTCCCATCGTACTCCGTCCCCCTCGGACTGTGCTGGAGAGATGGCAAATGTGGGAGTGAGTAAAAGGGTCAAAGCTGATCTGTTTCATACATCGTCAGCATGTGACCTTTCTGAGCCACATGATACTTCAAGCATTGGGATTCTTGATTTTGTCGAATTAAATAATTTTTCTTGCATAATCACACAAAACACACAACAGTTTGACGCAAAAAAACAAAACGTCGGTCATCCTAAAGCCCAAACGGCAAATAAAATCAGGAAATTTACATTTGTTATCAAACACATGTGACCCTAGAGAGGACACAGAGGAATCAGACCCAATACAAACTGGAAAAGCTGGTTCTGTAGCTTTGGAATGCAGAACAGTGGAGTCATCACATGGTCTGGCATTTTGCACATTGCGCACTGTAAAGCGTCTACATACCTTATATGTAGACCTGTGCTGTGTTAGCTGGAGGTCAATCTGATGAGGGAGCATGTGACAAGCCTCAAAAAAATGTCTCATGACTCTAATCACCGGCATCTTCACCCCCCGCAGGTCTGAACAGAAAGGCGGTTACACGCATCAACTCCATGCCAAATATCGGCTCTCGCGTACGACAAGCGACGGAGAACCACACGGAGCAGAGTGTCATTCAGAACCAGCGTCTCAGCACATCTCATGCTCCTCTGGAGGTGGGATCCATGGTGGAGGTGGTTTCCAACTCAGGGATCACGGTGTACGGAGTCATCCAGTGGTTGGGGATTCTTGGAGGAAAGACGGCTGAATGGGCTGGGATTGAACTGGTGAGAAAATAGTTTTGCACAACTATGTTTTCTGTCAGCTTTAGCTATCCATCATGTTTATTGTGCATCTTATTGTTTCAGGACTATGAGGTGAACGGCTGCTCTGATGGGACGTATGGAAGTCAGAGATATTTCACCTGCAAAGGAAGCAGGGCTTTGTTTGTCCCCATCACAAAGTGCAGCCCTGATAGCAGGTTTGTCTGCCCGTCTACAGAAGGACAGACCCTCAAACCCACTGAAACACCTCCAGGTGAGACAAATCTCCCATTGCGATGAAACATGCAAACACAAGCCATTAAAGTGTACACCTTGCACACATTTAAATTCACTTTTTTTAATCGACTAACTTCATATTTTATAAAAGACTATCAGTGTGGCATTTTAACATCCAAAGTAAAATGAAACCTTTCGTTTAACATCCTTCAGAGTTGTCTATTTGGACTATGATGGATTGCATTTCACACATAAATGAATGTGCTGCACAGGAATGTTTTGCAGATTGAACTTTTATCAGGGTGCCTGCATTGTCTGTTATGTAAAGTTATTGCATAAAGCTTTCAGGATAGATGTTTTTAATTCCTGCTGTTGTCTGTCAAGTATACTTCAAAATTTAATCACAATTTCTGCCTTTGGCAAGAATAAGTGAAATTATGTCGGTGACACTCAGAACAATGCTCGCATTGTGACACACTTTTTTTTTTTTTTTTTTTTTTAGTCAGTGGAATTTGTTTGTCAGTCCTGGGACAGATTAATCATTATCCTTAAAGAAATGTGTGATAGTTCAGTTGGCCTGGTGTTTTAGCCTGTCTAAAGCTGCCAGTGAAATAATAAGTTCTGTGTTAAACTGTCATTTAATCCATTTTTGTACATTTCCCTGCTCTCTTCAGTTCCTCCATTTGACGACTTGGAAGAGGATACACCACCTGTCCCTGAATCAGAGGCTTTGTCATTGTTAGTGGGAAGAATGAAAGGGATTCAGGGTCACATTAATTCCTGTTACCTTGATGCTACACTCTTCAGGTAAAACCAGTTCACAGACCTTCAGGGTGTTTGATTCTCATGTAACATGTTGCAACAATCACAGCTCAGCGTACTTTACTCTCACATTATTTAAAGTAACTTTATTTGGAGGAGATCTTGTACAACCAAATGAGCATGGCTTACTGTATTCAGAGAAGTTGGTAAAAACAATGTGGTTTTCTCTCATCAGTTTGTTCAGTTCATCCGTGACCCTGGATCGTATCTGCCAGATTCCTGCCGACACAGAGCAACCCATATCCTGCACTCTGAGAACAATAGTCAACCGTTTACGCAGGTATCAACACCACCATCAAGACTCTGTTTATCAAGGACATGTTGACTTTCTATGTAATTTGAACTGGTGAACAACTACTCTTGTTGTCTGCACTCATCAGCCACAACATTAAAACCACCTGCCTGATACTGGGTACATCCTTGTAATATAAAACATAAGCTCTCACCTACCATGACCACCCGACTTCTAAATGGTGTTCTATGGTATCAGACGCTAAAACGTTAGCCGCACGTTTAAGTTGTGCACTGGATTGAAATCTGAACAGTGTTTGCAGTATGACAGGAAGGTTCATCCTGCTGATAGAGGCCACTGCCACCAGGGAAAACTGTTGCAGCTGAAGGGTGTATGTAGGTAGATGATATGTCTACTAATGCAAGGTTTCCCAGTAGAACATTGCCAAAAGCATTAGACCGCCTCCACTAGCTTGCCTTCTTCTCATTGTATAAATGAAACCTACGCAACCGACTGTACATACGATTTCCTCAGATCAGACCACCTTCTTCCAATTGCTCCATGCTCAAATTCTTACTCTAATGTGCCCATTATAAGTATATGTAAGTGTGATGCTTGCTATTTTGACACCTTTCCATCATGGCAGCATTAGCTCTTCTGTAGGATCAAACCACAAGGGCCAGCCTTCATTCTCCACATTCATCAGTCAGCCCTGGGAGTCCATGACCACTTTTGTCAGCTACTAACCACAATATACCCAAAAAACCCACAAAACCTGCTGTCTAGCAATCACAATTTCCCTTCTTTCCTGTTTCCAACACATCAACTTAAACTGTTCACTTGCCACCTAATGTTTTCCACCCCTTGACAGATGGTTTTAATATTGTGGCTGATTAGTGTGTGTCCCCATAATGGGGATATTTTATATTCAGGAGCTTATTACATACAATTATGTAATATTTAGGTGTGTCTTTTGTCTTTCCGCCACTGTATCTTAAGGTTTTAATCAATGAGCATTCCTGTGATTGCTAAACTGATAACCGATGGATTTATTGCAGACAAGGGTTTGTGCCAGCCGAGAGTGTGATGAACTTTCGTAAACAACTTGGCTGTGACACCTTTCGCACAGAGGAGAAAGGTAACCACCCATATCTCATAGCATGCATTGTTAGTGTATTTTAATTGGCCTTTAAAAGGCAATTGCAACATAAAATACTTCAGGCTTCTGTTGTTGTTGTCTGATTTCTTTTTAATTTGCGTTACTTCTGCACAGACCCAGAGGAGTTCATCACAGTCTTGTTTCAGAAGGTGCTCTGCATGGAGCCACTGCTCAAGCTCAGGTACGATCCTGACCCTCCCAGTATTGAATATCCGGCACTCTCTGGTTCTGTATAGCTGAGTTACTGAATATCTGTGTCTGCTTAGGTCGAAACGTGAAAGCTCTCAGGGCGCCTACACCTTCCAGATATTTCTGGAAAAAGAGCAGATGGGGCCGATGCCCACCGTCCAACAGCTGCTGGAAACATCCTGCCTGTCAGGTGACCTCAAATTTGAAACGGTGAGTTCTCCTCTTACCGGGAGACGAGCTAGAGTGGAATTATCAAGTTTTCCTCTCCAGTTTTGTAACCACCGCATTATCTTTCATATTCGTTCCTCAGATGCCTTCCTGTCTAATGGTTCAGATGCCACGATTTGGAAACAAGTACAAGATGTTTTCTCACATCATTCCCTCCACGGAGCTGGACATCACAGATCTCCTTTACAACTGTAAAGAACAGATATAATCAGCACGTATTCAAATCATACATTCTACTAAATGAATCCTGTATTTTTATAGAGCGTTGAGATGCTTACTGATATTTTTTTTCCAACAGCTCCAAGAGAATGCTTCATTTGTGGAAGCTTGGCAGAGTTTGAATGTCTACAGTGTCTGCCAGATCGCAAGATGCAGCCAGGAAGAATCAAACAGTACTGTACAACATGCAACACGCAGGTAAAACTCACAGCAATTTTAAATATCGTATATCCCACTGATGCACTTGGTGTTAAACTCTGTACTTTTCCTGAAGGTGCACTCCCATCCCTTGCGGCAGGATCACTCTCCCAGCGCTCTGCCCGTTGCAGCAGATGTTGCCGTTGAAACTCCTGTACCCAGACACACGATGCAGCTGTTTGCGGTGCTCTGCATTCAAACCAGCCACTACGTGTCCTTCGTTAAATACGGCCCTGACCCTCACGCTTGGCTCTTCTTTGACAGCATGGCAGACAGATGTGGTAAGATAAATCTCTGCTTGTTTTATTCATCTGAAGTTATTTTTCTGACTTTAATAAGGAGCATTTTCTCTCAATAGTGGTTTTAAGTTGCCTAAAAAGAATTCAAGATGTTCCTGTGAGTTGGTTTGGTAACCCATGACTGCTGTATTTTCTGATAATGCAGCCTCAACAGTGTTAGATAAAGGAGCTGTTGAGAGCAACTCTGACGTCGGTGACTGGCCTTTATCTCTTTATGAGCTGATGTCTAATCTTAAGGCCACCCTTCCTCATAGGTGACGATCAAAGCGGCTACAACATTCCTGAGATCCGAGCTTGTCCGGAGCTGGGCGACTTTCTTAGCCAGTCGGAGGAGGATCTGGCTCGATCCAACCCTTCGAAGGCTCCCGAACTTGTGCGCAGGCTGCTGTGTGACTCCTACATGTGTTTATACCAGAGCACAGACACAGAGGTTTCAAAGCCAAACAACTAGAGGCCTTTAATGCATGTGAGGACGAGAACACGGTGTTCCCATAACAGTGCCTTTACTAACCTTACATTCTGCTTTATCAGCTTGTGTGCACTTTATTACTTCCAAATAACAGGAACTTAAATGGATGCTTTTAACATCACAGCAAATTGCTTGATTGTAGTAAAAGCAGATGTTGATGTATAAAGAGAAAGCAGTGAAAGTATAACTCTTCTTATGGTTGCCTTTTTTTAAAACTCTTAAATGTCTTTCTGTTACACTGATTTATTTATACAAATATTTTTAAAGGAAAATGCTATATATCTATGATTTTTATTACTTGTTTTTTGTGTGTTATTTGGCAAATTAAAGTCGATTCATACACTTAATGTCTTTGTGTGGTTTTGCATAATTTTAATTCTGGTTTGTCACATTAAAAAAAACCCTCACTGACACGCCTTTCAAATCACAAACTGCTTTGTTTTCTTTACCCTTTGATGCACAACATGGGTCAAAAGTGACCCATATTCAATGGAAAATGTGCATCTCTTGGCCCATGTTGTGCATCAAAGGGTTAATGCTGATGGGGTGTCTCTTGAAAAGACTTGTCAAACGCATACATAGCACCGTATTTAATTTACAGAAAACAGCTGTATTGTATGCGATAATAAAAACTACACATTACTGGATCTGTAATACAGGCTACAAGAGCATCCTTTAGAACAGTGCACCATGTTTTTAGCAGTCTTTTACAATGTAGAACAGGGGTCACCAACCTTTTTGAACCTGAGAGCAACTTCAAGGGTACTGAGTAGTATGAAGGGCACCTTGTTTGATACAAACTTCCTCATCTTTAAACAATAATAATAATAATGAATATGTAAAGAGACTATCTGATCACCGTACAATAATTGTTAACAATGATTTCCACAACAATGGTGATGGGAGACACACACATACATATATATATATATATATATATATATATATATATATATATATAAATAAATAAAAAATAAAAATATATATATAAAAAAAAATTTCTAAATATCTTTCTTGGCAATTTTGTATGAATCAGCGTATTTGCAGCATTTTGTTCAAAATCACACCAGTTACATTTCTGTGGAAATTATCACTTCTAACATTTTTAGGAAATCATTAACTGTCATCAAATCACGCTTCATTTGTACAAACCACTACCTTTGTAACATTTTTGAGCAATTCATGAACTCTGTCCCATGTTTGTACAAATTATCAGTTATGTAAGAAAAAAAATCAACTCTTTCAAATTTTGAAATGAATCCTATCACATTAGTATTAATCACCAGCATTGCAACATTTTTAACATCATAACAACAAATCATTACATGTTTTCAACTAATTATTTTGCACATTTTTGTGTAATGGCACAGTGTTTTGAATGACAACATGTTACCTCTTTCTTTGTCTGTAAATGTGTGTTAGTGGGAAGCCTGGCATTGCAGAGCTTATCATGTCTTACCTTTACCTTGCAGCTCACAGTTCAGATGGTTCAGTTTCCCAGTGATGTCCGTTAAAAATACAAGGGCAAGAATTCACTCAGTGTCCTCAAGCAGCGAGGTGTCTTCCCCTTTGGATTACATCAACTCTTTGATTTCGGCCAACAGTGACAAAAAACACTGCAAAACTGTTCCCCTGCTGATCCATGGGGTTTCTGTGTGTAGGAACAGGTCACAATGTTCAGCTGACAGCTCCTCCAGCAGCACCTTCAATGTCCTGGTCGTTTGGCTTTGGGGCCATTTATGATCTTTATGACAGGAGTCATCACATGATCAGATCCAGTCATTTTTGTACATACATATGTCCTGCTGGTGAATGCTGCAGTGGTAATGTAGGAATGTTGGGAAGTCTGGATCATCTCTGCATCGTACAGTGAAGCCTGCATGGCGACCCGTCATGGAGGAGCCCCATCTGTCTTCAATGAAACAAGCTTTTCTAATGGTACATTTTTCTCCACGAAGAAACTTTTCGCCACGTAGTAGATGTCAAAGCTGCCTTTAAGTCCCGGGTTTTTCTGTCCGTAGTGCGCATCCAGTCTATGTGCTACCAGGTGGCTAGTTAACATGGAAGCTTTGTGCCGGGTAAAGTAGCGTCTCTCCACATTGTGCCGCTTTGCCGACGCAATAGTCGCCCCGCAAATAGGACACATAAATTTATCTTTCACTGTCGTGAAACAGAACCCTTCCTCCCAGTCATCGTGAAAACAGTGTTTTCTCTGTCATGTTTTGGGGGTAAAAACCACATCTAGCTTCCCAAGGTGTCTGCGCCCGGTGTTCCAGTTTAACAGGTGATCGGGTTAACTGGCGATAGTTTCCGTCTCCAGATGTTTCCTCCGCAGATTCGTCACGATCAGACCTGGATTTACGTGAAATAAAGATACCAGATAAAGAAGACCTCGCCGAAAAACGTCGGCATCACTACTTAACAAAGTCTATATCCATGTAAATATCACCTGCAGACAGTAAAAAGAAATGTGCGGGCCGAAATAAAAAACACGTATTTTTCAAGTACGGTGAGAGGATTCGAAACCACGTAATCCAGCGATAAAATTGCGAGGCCACCGTTTTACTCATTGTGCTACCGATCAGCTCGACAAACAATCTGCTTCATCCATATGGATCACTATCATTCTGTCAGGTAGTGATGGCTGATCGAGGCTTTGTTGAAGCTTCGACAATTCATTCAAAACATGGTTCATTACTCGAGGCCCCAATGACACACAGTGCTCGAGTAGGACATCTAGTGGTCAATAATATGAAGTGCAATCAAGACGTGGTCGTTGGTTCATGGATTGTTTTGGATTTGATTCGCCATGCACACATTCCTGTTTGACTACACTAGATGATTGTATGGGTTGTAGTGGACACAAAAGTAATATTACTAGTAATAATAATGACAATAACTATTGAAGAGCACGTTTCTTATTTCCCATGTTTGTCTGTATCCCTATATACTCTTTGCTTATATTCTGTGTTATGAAACATTTAAACGGTGCTGCTACATTCATGAGATGCTCTACAAATACAGACTGATGTCATTTTCACATGGGGCTGGTGCAAATAAAGATTTTATGGATTATTATGGATTTTGGCAAAGTATGTCTTGGGGTTTATTGGTAAAGAGGTCAGTAAAGAGGGTGTGCTTATGTAACTGGTTATGAGGTTTTATTGAGAAATAATTTATCAACAGTTTTGGGACCACTGTTCCCTCTAAGCTGAGCGCGATACTTTTTTTTTTTTTTTTTTTTTGCAAATTTATCATCTATTTTTTTTTGCCATTTTCGAGTTTTTTTTAACTTGAGTCTCGACTCGATCGTTTTTCTCAGGAGGTTGGACTTTAGCCTTTGTGCTGGAGGGATGAACCCTCAGTTCCAAGACTTTCAAAGCCTCCAGACCTCCCGAGTCCTCAGGACCTGAGCTTTCACACAGTCTGAGGGCTGAAATTTTCTATGTCCCACAGTAGTTCTCTGTTAGATTGAACTTCCAGACAGTCCAAGGACTGATATCTTCTAAGTTCCTGAGTAGTTCTCTGTTAGTTTGAACCTTCAGACAGTCTGAGGACTGAAATCTTAAAAGTTCTTGAGTAGTTCTCTGTTAGTTTGAACCTTCAGTCTGTTAATGTTTCGATTAAATCTTTAAGGTTTTTCTTTTTAAATGTTTTACCACCTTTTAATGTTTAATTTTCTTTTTAAATACTTCCTTGTATTTTCAGTGTAATTCCTATTTGAACTTTTATTGTCTTTAAGATATAATTTTCTAATTAAACATTTAATTTTTTAATTAAATGTTTTGTCTTTTTTGGCCTTTTATTGGATAGGTGTAGTGAGAAACAGAAAACAGGGGAGAAGAGTCGGGGGAAGACTTGCAGTAAAGGGCCACTCCCGGGACTCGAACCCGGGAGGCTGCGTCGGGGACCAGCCCCTGTACATGGGTCACCCGCTTAACCCGTTGAGCTATATGGGTACCCATGTTTTGTCTTTTTAAGGGTTTAATAATCTGATTAAATGTTTTGCATTTTTAAAAATGTTTAACATTCTTCTTGTTTAATTGTATTTTTTAAATGTTTAATGATGGAAAATACTTTATCTGTAATTTCTAATATTTGTATTTTAAAAATTTTGTTTAATTTCATAATGACATGTATTGTATGTTGTTGAATTATCTCATTCAATATTTTGTCTGTTTAATAGTATGTAATGTAATTTAATGTTTAACTCTATTAAACAGACAAAAATATTGAATGAGATAATTCAACAACATACAATACATGTCATTATGAAATTAAACAAAATTTTTAAAATACAAATATTAGAAATTACAGATAAAGTATTTTCCATCATTAAACATTTAAAAAATACAATTAAACAAGAAGAATGTTAAACATTTTTAAAAATGCAAAACATTTAATCAGATTATTAAACCCTTAAAAAGACAAAACATTTAATTAAAAAATTAAATGTTTAATTAGAAAATTACATCATAAAGACAATAAAACTTCAAATAGGAATTAAACAGAAAATACAATGAAGCATTTAAAAAGAAAACTAAACATTAAAAGGTGGTATATGTACATATAATTTAATTGTATTTAATGTTTAACTCTATTAAATAGACAAAATATTGAATTAGATAATTCAACAACATACAATACATGTCATTATGAAATTAAACAAAATTTTTAAAATACAAATATTAAAAATTACAGATAAAATATTTTCCATAATTAAACATTTAAAAAATGAAATTAAACAAGAATATTAAACATATTAAAAAATGACAAACATTTAATTAGATTATTAAACCTTTAAAAAGACAAAACATTTAATTAAAAAATTAAATGTTTAATTAGAAAATTACATCTTAAATTTCTTAAATCTTTTAACAATAAAATTTTTTAAAAGTTTTATTGTATTAATTTTTTTTGTTTGATTTAATTGCTTTTTGTTATGTAGTTTATTTCTTTAATCTTCTTTTTCTGTCAAGATTTTAACCCCAACCTTAAAAATGAAATAAACCCTTAAATCACAATGAAAATACTTCTGTTGTCACAATCATGAGTTAGTCAATTATTCAGTTTATCAATTCAACTTTATTTGTTTAGCACCTTTTACACAGATGACAAAACTAAACAAGCAAAGAGAAAAAACTATGATTAAAACTCAAAAACATAAAAAAAAAATAAAATAAAATAAATTTAACATGGTAATAAAATATGTTGTGTCCAGGGGATGGAGGGAGTTTATTGAAGTCTTCTTGGGCTCACATGGGAAATCATTTAAAATATAAACTTGATATTCAGTCTAAGGAAACTGCAGAGTGACAGAAGAACCAACAATATCTCCTGTTTTCTCCTTTAATGAGTCGACTCTTCTTGTGCTTTCAGACCAAAGAACTACAGACTCTTCACAACCTGCTCAAACTCTTGGTACAGGACCTCACCACACGGGTCAAGAAGGTTTCCTTCACATTTCTACTCTGAAGATCACCTTCTCCTGCTCAAACTGCTGACAAATGTTTCTGCTGCTCTAAAGTCTGGTCTCCAGAACTTCCTAAAAACTCTCAAAGTCTATTCTGCTGCAGGTTGCTTTGTAGAACTGTTCCAGAAAACCTCACTAAACCACATGGAGGGGCCTCAAGATAGTCGTCCAAATGAAACCGTACAAAAACCAAACTAACACAACCCAAACGCTAAAGTCTCCTGCAGCCTACCAGAGAACCTCTGAGAACAGAGAATCAGGACAGGAACTCTTACCTTCTGGACAACCAACGTTGGTTCACAAACAAGAATACAGAATGTGTCTGAGCAAAAACCTCTAAAGACTCACTACAGCCAAGATAAAGACACAACTCACCTGCACCAAATCCACTAATCACTGCACACATTAGCACCATGTGCTAACTGTGGCTAAAGAACCACATTTACCAAGACAACTATCCAGTACAAAGCCCTAAAACACAGCAAGAAACACATTAAAGACGATTTTACTGCTGGAAGCTGCAAGCCAACACCTAAAGAACAAACTAAAGCAATGGAGCCAAACCCAGTTCAGTGGTGAAGAGAAGCAGAGGAAATGTTTGTCTGCAGCTAAATAAAGCAGGAAGACACTGAGCTGCTCAGGTGTTCCTGATAACACCAAGCAGCCACCTGGACAGCCAATAGGAACACAGCCACCTGGACAGCCAATAGGAACACAGCTTCCTGGAAGTCCAGAGGGCTGGCTTAGTGAAGGAAATTTAATTTAAAGTTGAAGCAGAAAGTTACCAAAGAAAGTTGAAAGCCACCTTCTGATACCTGAAATCTCTGAGTTTTCACATAAAGGACGCCTGAACATGTCAAACTGGTTCCATAGTAGAACCATCATTGTAAAAACGTCATAGTATGGTGTGTTGCTCAAAAAACATTATGACCCAGCTGTCAGGGGACAAACATGTAAGAAACATGAGAACAGAGAGAACCCAACCAGTAGGTCACAGTTTATCATCCCCCAGTCATCTCCTGAAGTCCATATGGTGAGAGACATCAGTATCTGGTTGTTAATTTACCAGAGGATGCTTATAATCATGCTGATGTGGTCTGTACTCTACAATATTTTAGTGACTCAATAAATGCCTAAGTTGTTTTTTTTTTAAAAATGCTTTTTAGTTTTTAATAAACATTTAACAGCCTATATGTAATCAATAAGTGGCCTTTGCCTATCTTAAGAAAAATTCACTCAGAACTCTGATATGTTAACAGTACTAAATAAATCAATAAATACATGCATATACACAAAAATAAGTTAATACATTAACTGTGTTAAGATAAGATTTAGATTTTTTTTTTAAAAAAGTTGTTTATGTTTTTGCAGAATCCAGTATTGCTCACTGGTTGGTCATTACATTTTATTAGTTTGATTTCACTGTTTAAAATGATGCCACCTCTTTTCAGACAGAACCTGTGATAATAAAACAATACAAAATTTTTAGTTCCATGTTAATAAAGCACTTAAAGCTTTAAGTATGGCTAAATGCTTTTTTCAGAATTAAATATATGACTCCTTAGGTGGTAGTGACCCCAAGTTCAGTAAAGTTGGAAAGATATTCACAGATTCGGACTTCCAGCATCAATAACTCATTAGATATAGGTTGTCAAAACATAAACGGTGCCTCTTTCCCATTGTTGCAAGGCAGACAATGTGCTACAAGCCCAGTTTTATCAAAAGTAGCTGTCTTTCAAGCTACAGGAATAACATTGGTGTCTATGGAGTGAACAGGGTCCGTCTGCAATTTGCAAAACCGCTGCAACAGTAAAGAGAGACAAATATTCAATAACTTCACTCTTATACATTGTAGTGTCACTAAAATCACTGCAGCCTTCAACTGGCTCCTGTTGACAAAGTGTTTTAACAGAAATGTAAATGCTGTAATTTGATTCTTTTAATGAACCATGTAACTTGAATGGATGTGATGCTGGTGTGACCACAGTGCACACGTCTGATGTTGGTCACAGTGGTCCAAGGGACGCTCAGGGAGTTTGTTTGTTTGCTCAGACTCATGAAAAATTACAGGGAACATTGTTTGGGACTCAAGCAGTTCCTTCTTTTACTCACTATCTCCCCAGCCTTAGAAAAAAAAACCTGTTCACACGGCACAGATGAGGCTGAGGTACACAGGAAATGTTTGGCTCCATTGTACAAGTTTGGGTAAACGGTTTTGTGGGTTGCACAGTAAGCCAGTGGGTCTGCCGTTCTTTCTACAATTGCATTCGCTGTGGCGCTTTGCATTTGCCAGGCTCTACTTGCGTCTTCGTCTTATAGGCTCCACAGTTGAACTATAAAATATTGAAGATCATCATCATCATCATCATCACCAGAAATGTCAGTCATTCCCTATTCAGAAGAGGAAAAAAAAAATACCTGTGGAAGGTGCTGCTGGTGGTGGAGGACGAGGCTGTGGTGGTGCTTGTGACGTAGATGACTGCTGCTTGGCATTCTTTATGTTAATTGTTGTGCATTCTGTTATTAAATGTTCTTTCACACTGGCTGCCACTCTGATTGATGAATCCAAAAGTTTTGAACTGCAGAGCCACAAGTGTAGCAACAGTCAGTGAACTGTTCTTTTCTTTGGTTTGTAGTCTGTCAGCTAAGCACCTGACAAGGTTCTGTGCCAGGTGTTGTGGCATGGGGGTGGTGAGTTGGGAATATATATATATATATATATATATATATATATATATATATATATATATATATATATATATATATATATATATATGTATATATATATATATATAAAAATAATCTATCTATCTATCTATCTATCTATTCTCTACGAAATACGAAATCTGACATACTACTAACTCTCAAAGCAAAAACAACAGCAAAAAAACAATCTGTTCTGCGAAAAACAATTCAAATTAAAGCTGCAAGCAGCGTTGGACGGGTCCTCGCATCCGAGCGGCCCGGCTGGCCCACGCATATCCACCAGGAGGCGCTGCACCTGAGAGAGTAAAGTGTCAGGCAGATTGGAGCATGTACAGGCTACTTACACAGCACTTCCTGTTTCATGGCGAGAAATCCAAAATGGCCGCCAAGTGGCGCAAAGATGTGATTAGGGCCGGACTGTGATCATACATGTAAAATTTCAGGCAGATTGGAGCATGTACAGGCTGGTTACACAGCACTTCCTGTTTCATGGCGAGAAATCCAAAATGGCCGCCAAGTGGCACAAAGATGTGATTAGGGCCGGACTCTGATCATGCATGTAAAATTTCAGGCAGATTGGGGCATGTACAGGCTGGTTACACAGCACTTCCTGTTTCATGGCGAGAAATCCAAAATGGCCGCCAAGTGGCACAAAGATGTGATTAGGGCCGGACTCTGATCATGCATGTAAAATTTCAGGCAGATTGGAGCATGTACAGGCTGGTTACACAGCACTTCCTGTTTCATGGCGAGAAATCCAAAATGGCCGCCAAGTGGCACAAAGATGTGATTAGGGCCGGACTCTGATCATGCATGTAAAATTTCAGGCAGATTGGAGCATGTACAGTCTGGTTACACAGCACTTCCTGTTTAATGGCGAGAAATTCAAAATGGCCGCCATGTGGCGCTATGACTGTGAGTGTATATCAACCTATGGACGTGATTAGGGCTGGACTCTGATCACACATGTATAATTTGAAGCAGACTGGAGCATGTACAGGCTAGTTAGACAGCACTTCCTGTTTCATGGCAAGACATTCAAAATGGCCGCATTCCGCTGGTAACTATGGCCACGCCCTCAGACTTTTGCGGAGCGTTTTGATAACTTTTGATCAACCATGACTGGTGTCCATCCTGACCAAATTTGAGCTCTCTCGTGGTTACGCTGTTTGAGGTTATAGCTTTTGAAAATGTCCAAAAATGACAAAATTGTCCAAAATATGAATCATATTTCAAAATGGCCGCATTCCGTGGCTCGCCATTTCCACGCCCTCAAACTTTTGCAGAGCGTTTTGATAACTTTTGATCAACCATGACGGGAGTACATCCTGGCCAAGTTTGAGCTCTGTCGGGGTTAAGCTGTTTGAGTTTATAGCTTTTGGAAATGTCCAAAAATGACAAAATTGTCCAAAATATGAATCATATTTCAAAATGGCCGCATTCCGTGGCTCGCCATTTCCGCGTCCTCAGACTTTTGCGGACTTTTGATCACCCATGACTGGAGTACATCCTGGCCAAATTTTCAGCTCTCTCAGGATTACGCTGTTTGAGTTTATAGATATCAAAAAATGTCCAAAAATGACTCATAATTCAAAATGGCCGACTTCCTGTTGCATTATGGGTAATGATGCAAGAAGCTTTTTTGTGCGTCTTGATGAGTTACATATGTGTACCGAATTTCAGAAGTCTAGGTCAAACACTGTCCGGGGGCTGAATTTTCTTAATTTTCTAGGGGGCGCTATTGAGCCATTTTGGCACGCACGCGTGCCATTTCCCTAAAATATCAAATTTTTCGCCGGTTCTGATGTGTGTGGCGATTTTCATGCGTTTTCGTGTATGTTTAGGGCGTCAAAAAGGCCGATTTCCCGGCGGACGAAGAAAAATAATAATAATAATAATTCTTAGGGTTTCAATAGGTTCCTCGCACCACTTCGTGGTGCTCGGACCCTAATGAACAACACTAAATAGGGATCTCCTATCCCGGAACACTCGATCCCGCTGAGTGATTCACATAACAAACCGAACCAATCAGGTGATTCGAAGCAGTTGAGTGCTTCAAACGTCACTGAAGTGATTCAAACGTCACGAGTCACGTGACCAAACCACGCCTCGGCACAGTGGCTCGATACGTTTGCTTCATGAGCTACAGCGCATGTGTCGAAGCCTCGGGTATCAGAGGACCATCACTACTGTCAGGTGTTTAACACCTGGTGATTGTTAAGGAATCACGCCCATGTCAACTGGGGATAATCACAACTTAACACAGGCTGCCTGGTTAAGAACGAGTCACAAAACTATTTATTGTCTCACCAAGAAAACCCACAACATGAAAACATGTCCACTACTGTGTTGTGTTAGTTTGTGTGTTCAGTGGAACAGATCCAGAGCAGAACTTCTGGTTTAACTCGGGTTTGTTCTCAGAAACACTCAGACCCTCAGCAGCCTCCCATCAGAACAACACGCAGCACAATATTAGCTTTATTTGCTAAAATACATCGGAACAAACTGAGACCACGTGGTCAAAACTAGTCACTCAGAAAACAATAAAAACTCGTTCAGTCATCCACGTCCTAACTGTCATTCAGAGCACTTTTATTTTTTTATAAGGAATTTCATGGTGACTAGTGTTATTTTCAGAACATGTGTTGCGGGCAACTCACATGGTCTCTGCGGGCAACCAGGCGCCCGCGGGCACCGTGTTGGCTACCCCTGAACTAAAGCCTTAAGTTTCTAAGAGGATGGGCTACTCTTGTTTCTAATACCCTCTTGTGGACAAAAAATTTGCTAACCAGCGTGTAATTGTATATGCAGGCCCATCAACCCACACAGGTGAGAATATAGTCTTGACAATACGTAGATTGGTGTCTATGACATACTCAGAAGACATGGTTTGGACTTAAATGTTAGTTTCATTATGAATATTTAAAGAAGGTCCCTTCACACAAGACCGAAATATACTTTTCAGAATAACTCCCTGAAAGGGCAAAATGTTCTGAACCATTAATCTGTCAGCTCCATACTCCGCCTTTAAACTGTTGAGTGATCGACCTATTAGGTCTGAAGCTTGTCAGACAAGCTGCTGTTTGCTACATGCCACACAAAACCATTTTTAAATGATTTAAAACATCAGCACCATTCCACAGCCCTACAAGCTCTCACATAATCAAAATGTCAGTGTCTTCACAGGACAATATAAGTGATATGAAAATAATGACTCCTGTTGATGTTATTAGTGCATATGATATGTATATGCGCATTTATGCTTGTCTGTATTTTCAGTATCATTGATTGTGTGTAAAACTTTGACTGATACTGATGCATGATTCGAGCACAGAAATGATTAATAATCACTGATTCACTTTAAAACATACCAGCAGGTTGTACTTTCCATCAACACTGAATCACAGCAGTGAAATATCATAAACTTCACTCACATAAACTCAAACATTAGAAAAAAATTTAATTTAGCTGATGCTGTAAAACAAAACAGAAGAACTAATTTAACTCTCTGTGGTGTTGAAAGCTGACAGCAGTGGCTACCTTTTGTATTATTTGTATTATTATTGAGAGGCATGATGAGAAATAAAAGCTAAATCGAGTTCTTTACAAAGTTGTATCTGCTTTTTCATGGTTTACACACTGAGACAAACCAAATAGTTGAAATAAGTAAAATGAAGTAAAATCTGTGTGTTGGGGACATTAAAGCTAATACCAACAACAAGCATGTTGTGTGGCGGTTTTGAAAAGTGAACATTGTTTTACAGACACTGACTGTCCATGAGATGGCAGCATTACCCTCTAACTGTATGTGTGTTGGTACATTCAACATTACAACTGAAATACAACTCATCAGGTCTGTTGTAAATGACATATTTTCTATAGATGTGATGTGTATAAAAGGTATTGTGTAATGCCAAACTTCAATGCAGTTTTTTCCAACCTATGATTACAATATATTTTCCACAGTGTACATGTTTGGTCATCCTCTTCTTTTAGCAGCAAAAGCTCTGGATTTCACCTGTCCTGGAAAAAACAGGAAAGTATTTTTAGTTTCTTGAACACCTAATTTGTAACAGTATGTGTTTGTTAGAAGGCATCAGCTCCCTGCCTGACTACATGGAAGCCGCTTTATGTGGAAAGGTGGACATTAGATGTACACTACTTGATTTTTTGCATATTGCATTTAATTTTACAGAATTGTACTTTTCCTTGAAGTTAAGTTTATTAGTTTGATTAAAGCAAACGATACATTAGAAGGACTTTAAGTCCTAAATGTCATCATCTGTCAGACTTTTTCCTTGTAAAAGGCCATCTTGTGCTGGAGCTTAAATAGGATTGTCCCAAAAGCCACTCTTTTATGTGATAGATGAGTTGGGTCTCAAGTTTGATTGGACAATAGACGTGAGATGAAACTTAAAGTAATTCAGACAAATATTGAAAGAAGCACACATGCTTTGTTCATTTTGAATGTTTAGTATTGATCACTGATGGTGGAACTGTGAGTTGAGGCATTATGGGATGAATCTTATGAAATTTGTGTATCTTTTGTCAACTCTGGTTTGTGGTCTGATCTGAAGGCAGCATGACACAGCACCACACTAACTGCTATGATTTAACTGTTTGGAGTAAATGAAAGTTTTTCCCATTCTTTCCTTTGTGTTACTTTTCTTAGAGTTTTGCTCTCCATATGCATCATCATGTTCTTTCACTCCTCTCTTTGCAACAGAGTCATCCACATTTTATATAATGACATGTCTGTCATGTGCTGCATTTAAACATCTACATTTTCTTCCTTCAGAAAATGAAAACAAGCAATGACGCTCTATTCTTCACAGGCTCTACACAGAACATTTTATGCAGCACTGAATTTAGAATATGGTTACTGTTCGGTGGTACCTGTTCAGAGCTGTGCTCTTTCGCAGCCACGTCAGCCACATGAACTACGTCGTCCATGTGGTTCTGTAGGCCGAGCTCCAAGCAGCGGGAAAGGGTCAAGCTGGGTTTAGGGTGGACTTTTATCTGAATGCATTCGGAAAGCATCTTCCAGTGGTGGCTCCTCATTCCTGGGTTCCTCAGGCTCCGAATTAGAGGGATGTAAGAACGGAAGTCTTCAATCTTGCTGTGGATTACAGTTGCCGCCATTTGACAGTCTAGTGTTGCATAAGACGCAGACAGCAGCCGATGAAACAACAAATCAGACACCTCAGTTTGCCTGGTTTGAATAATAATAGATGTATGACCTACCAGGAATGTCCTTGAGCTGTTCAATACATCTGTGTATGGTTTTGAGGGCTTCAGTGATGTTGCACTCAAGCTGCTGAGGGTCGATTGAAGACAGTGGGTCATTAAGCCAGCTTTCAGTCCACCGAAGCCAATCAGAGGTGGTGATCCAAAGGTCTTTAAAAAGCTGCAGGTCCTTCATCAGCTTCTCTAAACGATCATACTGTAACAATAACATTATTTTGTTCATGAAACCATGTCAAATGTATATCCTTGGTAGTTTTTAAAACTTCTGGAATGAGTAAATTACATAAAAATTCTTTTGCCTTTTACTTACATTTCTAACAGGTACGCCAAGCAGATGTGATCTGGTGTTGTACTTTTGGGCCGTAGTCTGGCATTTGATGAGTTGCTTGCTTATATGTCTAACCTTGTTGGCAGTCTCATGGGCATGATCAATGTCCGAATGGCTTGCAAACCCAGCAACATGCATCTATAAACACAGTGATAGCGATTTAAAGTCAAATAAGTTCAACATACTTAGCAACCTTTGTGCTTAAAAAATAGGTACAAAGATTTGTCAACTTCCAGATGTGTTTATGAGGCTGTGAGGTCAGCAATGTCTCTGAAAAGGAATCAGAAAATCATTTAAAACTCATCTGGAAGTATTTCTGTGGGTGATGAACAGAATAAAATCGATTTTACTCAGTAGACCTGTAGAGAGTCTAGTTGTTCCTCAAGGTTGTTCTGATCAGCTAGATGGATCTTGCAGAAGTGCTCCTCATCCTCCACATGCCGGAAGGCTGTTGTTTCCATTTGGTTGATTATCCTTTGAGGCCACCCAATAGCTGTCCATCTGCACAGATAAACCCCTTAAACAGATCCCACTTTTCACAACAAATCCCTCTACAGTACATCCCACATGACGCCTAAAATAAATATCATCTTAGTTTTCAAAACGTAGATGGTAGCATGATGATTAGAAACTTACTTTTTGTTAAAGTCTTCATTTGTCAGACAGTAGCATAACTCTTCTAATAGCTCATAGTCTGGTAAGATCTTGTCAATATGTTCCTGTCGGGGACAGATTAGATAAACAAGTTGTATTCACTGATTGAAATAATTTAACCGAAATATCCACTTCATCCCTTTAGTTTGCACCTTGAAACTCTTGAGCAGTTCTGGGATTTCTTTCATCCATTCCCTCATTTCAGTCAGTTCCTCAATGCTGTTGGGTTTCTCACGTAGTTTTCTGCTTGTAACGTGACATTCTTCACATGCCTGAACACACAACATGACAACACTTTTGGCGCAGGATGACAAGCAGCAAAAAATTATTTATCCAATGTAGTAAATGTAAGTATTTTGTAAAGCAAATGATCAAAACACTTCATAACATAACACTCAAAACACATACAAAAAAAACAACTTAAGTTAACAACTTACATTATTGATCTGATTGCGTAACTTCAGAACAAAACGGTCCAGAAGTGCGTCGGCTAAAGCCTTTCTTTTCTGGCTGAGAGACAAACGTACAGCCTCTACATGGACAACAAATGGACCAATCACAATGGAGGATGGCAAGGAGAGTTCAATCCTCTCCTTTTCTTTGAGATGTTGTTCCACCTCTTTCTTCAGCTCTTGGGATGTCTGTTCAAAATTATGAGATCTGGAAGCCAAATAATAGATTCATATCAGAACTAAGGAATGATTCAGAAGAAAGTATGATTTCATCCAATAGGACTGAATATATGACAAATCTGGCTGACCCACATCCTCCCACTTATGAGAGAGTTGAGAGATATTTGATACATGATTTTAAACTCAAACTTACTTGGGAAGAGTTTCCATGTCCAAGTTGTGTAGCTCTAAATGTTTCTCGTATTCAGCAGCATAAGCCCTGAGAGGTACAGCTGCTTGTATCAGAGCATTGTGGACTTTTTCTCTCAGCTCATTTACTTCTGGTTCACACAACATGACTGACTCAAGCAGCGGAGCATCACCAATAAACAAATTCTTCATCACAAACTGGTTTGGACAAGAGCAAAACAGGTAAATCTTCAGCATCCTTGTCACTCATTGTATACTTGTCATTATCATCATCCATGGATACAATAACGCATTATGAAAGGTTATAGCGCCAATGAAAAGTGTTCATCCCCCCTTGAAAGCTTTCCCCTTTGTATCCATCACCTGACATAAGCTTTTCAATAACCTTTTCACAGAGTTGCTTGGAATGTTCTTTTGCCTTCGTGGTGTCGTTGTAGCCAGGAAGACTGACGGACCTTCCAGATACAGATGACTTTATACTACAATCACTGCACTTAGATGATCTCCATTTCACTAACCGTGTGACATCTAGCACCAATTTTCAGCACCTGTGTTGAATTAGGTGAGTCATTAAAAAGAGGGTGAATACTTGTGCCATAATCTTTTAAAATTGCTTCCTAAAAATCTGTTGTCATTTTAACCCTCATCGGTACACGTGTCAAAACTGACAATCTGTTTCATATTTCTATACCTGTCCATATCCTCTCAGTGCATATTTTCCTAAACCGCGTGTCGTCTGTAGATACAAATATGAAAGAAACAATGAAATTACTATTGATGATTACTGAAATGTATTGCTTACAATATTAGTGCAAGAACACCTGAACTGAAGTGAAACACACTGCAACTGAAGCAGTCATCACATTAGCAACATAACACAAACATCCATAAATAAAAGATGCACAGTTCGGTTGGGGTCTGGCTGGGGTCCACATGGACCCCAAATGATTTTTTATATATACACCACAAACCTGGTTGGAATCAAATAAGCTTTGGTTTATGTGATGGTGACTATGTGGGCGACAACTACCTAAAAGGACTGAAAAATCCAACTTGTAAAAAAAAACAAAACAAAACAAAAAAAAAAACAACTTATATACCCCTGGGGTCCACATGGTGTACTGATGAGGGTTAATGTGAATGAGTCTTTTTCCTGTAAATTCTAGATTAAAAAAGACCGTGATTCAATGCTGAAAAGCAATAAAAAGGGAAAAGTTTCAAGGCATTGAATACTTTTTTAGAGGCACTGTATATGTATTTTTGATTTTTTGTTTAATGTTGTGTGACTCAGGTGATTGCATATATTAACTTTACCTTATCAAGCTGTGGGACACTGTATGTGGCCTGAATGCCCTTATTAAACAGGGTAATGATAGATGTCTCAAACTTCCCCAGAGGAGTGCTGTAATGAACCCCAGTCTGGTCCAGAACTAAATCCAACAGGAACAGAGGATTTTTCTTTGGCCTAGATAAGGATAATGGAGAAATATTACTGACATGACACTGAATATTAGTATAAGCTCAGTCGTTAACAAATATTCCATAAAACCAAGTATAAAATTTCAAAGTTTCTGACCTGAATATACATTTCAAAAAATTATGAAAACTTGTGCAAGTGCACTCTGTCCTACTTGTAGGGGCTGGTGAGAAGGTCGCTCCCCCAGACCAGGTCCTGAGGACACGTCAGCACACTGTGGCAGGCGTCCAGCAGCAGCTGAGTCAGGCTGACCAGTGAATCCAGCACAAGCTGACGCAGAGAATCCTGTTGATTCAAACGGACCACAGCCATCAGTTTGTACAGCTTGGACATCTTGTAAATCTCCCAGTGAGACTCGTTTATGTTGTAGGTGCCCTTGCCAGTAGTCGCCAGGTTGCTAGAAATGCTGTTGCTCAGAGTGACTGTCCATGTGTCCCTAAGAAACTTGTTTATCTGGAAAAGGAGGAAAAGATTTTTATTCATGTGAAACCCTGGTCACTTCTTTGACTACAAGTTTGTGTTTCTGGTCATTCCCAACATCAGCAACAAAATGTATCCACAGTTAATCTTCTGTAAACAGTTTTACTACAAATAAGCCACATTTGTCTCAATAATTTAGCATTATGATGATGGCAAACTATGCATTTAAATTCCTGTTTGAAAGAAATTAATGCTGTTTTGGCCCCGTAGTTTACAATATTTATAGTTGTTACGTCTGTGCCACAAAACCAGTTCTCTTACATTTGTATTTGAATAATCAGATGCCCTGTTTTATGTGACATTGTTATGACATATGCATTTGTTTGGTCCCTTATTTCCTGTGACCAAAATATTTTAAATGTTTCTGAAGTCAGAACTAAAAGTTTCCCGAACTCTAAATCTGCTGACACCGTTTAAAAAAAACTTTAGGCCTGTCTTTTTACTTAACAGTTATTTTGTCCTTTCTTATCCTGTCTTTTTAATCAAACTTGATCTTCCATTGCTGGGTTTATCATAGTTTTTTGTACTATGATTCTTTGAATTTAAGTTAAGCACTTCATGAATAAACCGTGCTATCAAAGTGAAATTAGTTTTACTATATTTCGTTATCAAAACAGAAGGCACTTCTATGCCATTGCTACTGTACCTGAGTATGAATTTGAGACTGGATGTCTACAAATTCATCTAGTTGAAGAGGTTTGGCCGAGGTGACGTTGAACAATGTCATTGTTACTACTTTGTTGCACTCAGACCATATTTTGGATAACACACAGATCACCTCTGGCTTTGTTAGCATGGAGCTGAACACAAAGGCATCTCGCCTCTTCTTATAGTCAAAATGAGGAACTAGAACGCAGCCTGGACAGGAAAAACAAATCGGGGCTTAGATTGTGTACGTGACTCCACATACTGCATGATAAATGTAAGCAAATGTGCACAAGGCCAATTGTCCTACCGGTTTGTGGAACACACTCAGAGTCCTTCTGTGGCAGGGTGATGTGTGGAAACTCCTCAGGGTGGCTCATCACTACTTTTTCAAAGATCATGGAGTTCATAGTACGATCATATTCCAGTTTGATCTCCTTCTCCAAGTCCTCTATACACTTCTCCAAACTGCACACATAATAGTTCTTTCATTCACCCAATTTGTTAACATTTCAATTCAGACGAATCCATCATAAAATAGATTACACTGAAGAAGGAAAAAATTGCATCATGACATGGCTCACTTTTTTAGCCTGAGGCCAGGAGCTGATAGTGCGAGTCTTTTCATGTGCTCAAGACTGACAGTGCTGAGAGATGGTGCTCCTGGCCAGATGGGCATGCAGTCCACAGATAATTGGTAGAAGATCAGAGCCTCTGTGTTCTCCCTGTAGCGCAGAGCAAACTGGATCCGTTCAACAAAGACAAGTGGGTCCTCAGCACTGAATAACAGCCTGATCCTGGGTACCCAGTATTTACTGCCTGCTACCAACGGGCTCATTCCTATGGAGCAGAGGGTGATTGGAAGCATAGATACACGGTCATGGACAGCAGAGACAGAGAAAAATTCTGACATACTACCATGTTACTATAGTGTAAAGACATAAAAAACAACCAGGGGGTTTACCCTTTGTGTGCTTTTTATTTGGATTTTCGTTCTCATCTGCCTGTCTAGTGCTTTGGTGAACCTTCTGCACCAGGTACTGACATTTCTCTTTGCTATAGTCTAGTACTCCAACTACATGCCAGCTGCACCTCAGGGGTGGACTCTGTGGGTCATCTTCAAAAGAGAAAGAAAAGGACCACCGTCACAGAATAGAAAAAACAAGTAAATTTATGTTTACACATAAGAGGGACATTTCACCAGAAGGGGTCTCATCGTCGGCAGGCAGCAGGGCTTTTGCAGGAATAGGTTTTCGACCAGGTGATCCTTCAGCATTTCCCAGAGCAAGCCAGTCCTCTGGTGTCCGGCAGTCATACTCCTCATTGTCAAATATCTCAAGAAAAAACATAGGAAAGGTGAGAAGTGTGTCATGGTACTGAAGACCTTAATATAGGAAGAGATTCAAAAATGTCAGAGAAGATTGCAGCAGTAATATATTCACCTCCAGTGGGAGGTAGGGTGACACAGGATCATCTGGTGTAGTCACATGCTCATCACTATTGTTCAGATGTTTTGGCAGTAGGAGATTAGAGTCTATACATTTTTCTGCTAGGAGCTGTTCAAAATCTACCTTTAAGTATTCCCTTCGATATCTGTTGAAAAAGACAGTATACAAAAAGTATTTATGTCACAGCAACAAAAATTTAAAACACAGCAGTTTAGTGACTCCATTTGACAAACTGTTGCACTACAAGAGAAAACCACTAAATTCACACTTGGACAAAATTGTTGGTACCCCTCAGTTAATGAAAGAAAAACCCACAATTGTCACAGAAATAATTTGAATCTGACAAAAGTAATAATAAATAAAAATTCTATGAAAATTATCCAATGAAAATCAGACATGACACACTGTCCCTACTGTGAAACATGGAGGAGGCTCTGTTATGTTCTGGGGCTGCTTTGCTGCATCTGGCACAGGGTGTCTTGAATCTGTGCAGGGTACAATGAAATCTCATGACTATCAAGGTATTCTAGAGAGAAATGTGCTGCCCAGTGTCAGAAAGCTTGGTCTCAGTCGCAGGTCATGGGTCTTGCAACAGGATAATGAGCCAAAACACACAGCTAAAAACAGCCAAGAATGGCTAAGAGGAAAACATTGGACTATTCTGAAGTGGCCTTCTATGAGCCCTGATCTAAATCCTATTGAACATCTGTGGAAGGAGCTGAAACATGCCGTCTGGAGAAGGAACCCTTCAAACCTGAGACAACTGGAGCAGTCTGCTCATGAGGAGTGGACCAGAATACCTGCTGAGAGGTGCAGAAGTCTCACTGACAGTTACAGAAATCATTTGATTGCAGTGATTGCCTCAAAAGGTTGTGCAACAAAATATTAAGTTAAGGGTACCATCAGTTTTGTCCAGGCCTGTTTCATGAGTTTATTTTTTAAAATAATTCTGTTAAACCATGGTTCAAAAGCAATGTCTGATTTTCATTGGTTAATTTTCATAGAATTTTTATTTATTATTACTTTTGTCAGATTCAAATTATTTCTGTGACCAATGTGGGTTTTTTTTTCATTAACCGAGAGGTACCAACAATTTTGTCCACGTGTGTATGTACTATCTGCCAAACGTTCAGTGAATCTGGTCCCACAGTGTGTAGAACATGTCCTTTAGAAAATGTCCTCTACTGTCATACATAGTGCACACAAACAGAACATACCTTTCTATCGCTAACTTGCGGGGGATCTCGCCAGGACGGGTTTCATAGGGAATTTGGACTTTGGGTGTATCTCCACCCTGGCAGAAGTAGGAAGTCTGTGACGGCTGTGAAGTATGCTGTTCGTGGTGGTCCTTTTCAGCAATCTTGCACGGGTCAGATGGAGTCTTACTAGTTTTAACTAAAGTTAGGAGGAAAACAGAAGGAAGATTTCACAAACAGCACATAAAAATAACTTTGTAGAGCAGCATAATGGGTCATCCCACCGCAATCACCAAATGCCCCACGCCTGACCACTTTCAGTTTGACAGATTTATATTGAAAGTGGTAAATATTGATGGAGTTGACCATGTGGAAATCTTGAGCCAGCGATAAGATCATTTTATTGAGTTGAAAATTCTTCAAGAGGGGTCAGGTCTTGTAGATTTTTCTTTTCCTTTCTTTGTGCAAATCTTTGGAGCAATGTTTGAAGTGACATAACTTGAATAATAATATAGCTAAAGTCCTATTTTACTGCCTTGGACTGGCACCATACTCTTTTTTTAAAGCTCCTATTGGTGGGAATCACAGGGGAAAAAATCTGCCTCTTAGGGTGAAAAATAAAGGTTTTTTGGTTGGTGGAATATTGGAAAAGAAAAAAAATTGCTTGTATAAAATCTATCAAAGCATGAACCTGCAAAATTCCCGGATTCCAGCTTCATAATTTCTGAAGTTATAACACTTCAAACATTGATCCACAGATTGGTGTAAAGAAAACAATACAAAAATGGATATGACCCCACTTCTCTCTATAAATGCTTTACTCAAAAAGTTACATCTGTGACCAAAATTTGTTACACGTTTCATTTAATAATATATGCATACACAGAAAAAAAACACAAATACGAGATGGTCTGGCGTGAACTTTTTAAAATAAAATTGGTGAATTGAGGTGGAATGACCCTAAGATGGTGCTGCACAGTGGCGTAGTGGTTAGCACTTTCGCCTTGCAGCAAGAAGGTCCCTGGTTCGCGTCCCGACTTTCCCGGGATCTTTCTGCATGGAGTTTGCATGTTCTCCCTGTGCATGCGTGGGTTTTCTCCGGGTACTCCGGCTTCCTCCCACAGTCCAAAAATATGCTGAGGTTAATTGATTATTCTAAATTGCCCGTAGCTGTGAATGTGAGAGTGCTTGTTTGTCTTTGTATGTAGCCCTGCGACAGACTGGCGATCTGTCCAGGGTGTCCCCTGCCTTCACCCGAGTCAGCTGGGATAGGCTCCAGCCCCCCCCGCGACCCTAATGAGGATTAAGCGGTGTATAGATAATGGATGGATGGATGACCCTAAGATGCTTGCTTCATAAATAAAACAGTTGATATGTCAGAAACATTGACTTTAAATCTAAAAGAGTCATGTAATACAGTACTGCTCACCTTTTGATGAGTTAGAATCAACAGATGAACGGATGGAGTGTGACCTTTGCAGGGTCTCATGTCTCCCTGTACAAGACTAAACCATAAATATATAATACTCAGAGCACAACCCACTACTTTGCATTCACTGAACAAAATTATGCCTGTCAGAATCTGAAGAGTTAAATGAATTCGCTTAGAAAATGTGTCTTTACCAGGAAGTTAAATGTACTGATGATATCTGAGTAGATGCCAGTCTCTTCATTCACACAGTATTTTCTGACTGGGGGTAGTTTGTATCTCTGACCTCCAGTTGAAGGTTTTGGTTCTGTAGGTTTGCAGGGAGGATGAGGTACCAATACCCAGGAAACAGGGTGACCTTCATTCTCCATCTGGAAGCAGAACATCAGAATTAATGTGTGAACGACGACACCTGGATTTAGTTTGCTTTTAGTTCAGTATACTTAACATGTAGCGTTAGAGGTAATTAAAACTCTTCACACAACATGACATTTTGTGTAACTTCATGTAAGTTATAACCGACGTCTGCTGCCTCATATTACTAGAAGAATTAAAAAACACGGGCTATTAAATGTCAGCTACTTAGTTAGCTTTAGCTATTTTTTTTACCTTGGACAAACTTGTCAGAAACCAACACATACGCAGCGGTTGCCTCTAAAGCTGTAAACAGGAGATAATAATTATGGCGTACCTTATTTTAGATTCACCTGCACGTAGCGCTCCTGTAGAGTATCCTCTGCTAAAATAGCTTAAAAATGACGAGCTCAACTTTAGAAATCTCAGTTTGCAAGTGGAAGTTAACTCCCGATATGTTGACGGTGGGCGTGGCAACGGTTGTCATGGAGATGGAGATGCGTAGCCCATCAGACTGAAACATACAAGTGCAGGTTGAAGGCGCTTATAGTTTATGTCAATATTTCAGCTTAGCTATTTCATTTCAGTGTGAAATCTGTTGAAACATATTTTTATGAAAATATACAACAATATGTAAAGAGTAAATAGTCGCTTAAACAACCTCCCGAGTTTCCACAGATTTTTTTTTTGCTGGTCATAGATCTTCCTGTATTATTTCAAACTTTGTGTAGTGTGACAGTCAGATTTTTCAGTTCCTCTGGCAATTCTTTTTCATGAACATGCAGGTAGACAAATCCAAAAGTTTCAAATCTGACAAAGTTCTGATGTTCACAGGTCGTTTTATGACCATACTCATGCAATTAGGCTGATTGTAAATCACAGGTGTCCTGAATTTTGTTCCAGTGATCACAGGTTTTCTAAGTTGTCAGTAATCACAGGTGCATTTGCTGTTGTAGTGAGTTTCTATTTTGGAGCCTGTATTTTCAATTGAATATTTCTAAAGCATCTGTTTCTGCTTGTTCAAAAGGGTAAACGCTTTGCCTATCAATTTAGAAATAATGCAATCTTTAAAAAGATAAATAAATACGTCAATAAATAAGTACTGATGAGATTCTGATGACGTTCTGTTGACAGAAGTGTCAATCCCTGGTGGTCTAGTGGTTAGGATTCGGCGCTCTCACCGCCGCGGCCCGGGTTCGATTCCCGGTCAGGGAATTCTCCTTTAAGTGTATTTTAATTGTTATTTCTAGACTCTTCTAATGTCAGGAATCCAGACTGACCCCTGCTTGGGATGTGGCCTTTAAGATATGGTGACACAGAAGGAAAGACTTATGGCTACTGATCAGAAGCCCCAACTGTGAAAGGCTGCATCTGTTGTGTTATTAAGCAAAGCCCTTCACCCACTAGGGGTACCGTAGAGTGGCTGTCCCTGCATCTCGATCCAAGCTTCTTAACAAGCAAGGATATGCAAAATCCCTGGCAAGATCCATTAAGTACATAAAATAAATTTAAAAACAAAAGTTGTACTGTGAACACCTTTTACAGTGATATAGGTGTTGTAGTACTGCTACTTGTGCTTAAGTAAAGGACCAGAATAATTGTTATTACACTGGTGAGGGTGGAAATAAGGGAGTGAAGTAAGGTCCAGCAAAACAAAACAAGACAAAGGGACGTGGCAGTAATTTTAAAACTTCTGCTACTAAAATACAGTGAACTGCAAACCATCCCTTGTAGAGAAGACAGTTTTCTTTGCTGATTGGACCATTTATCATTCAAACCTTTCTCCCAGTCTCTAAATTCTAATTTAAATGATCTTCTGTGTTCTATAACTTGGAGTAAAGCATTTGATAGTGAAAGCAAAACTAAGTCGTCACTCGAAAAGTTAAATGTACATACATAATGTACCTATTTAAGGCAGGTTCAGTCTCCAGGAGGTAAGTATTGAAAGCTGTGAGTACATTTACACACAGTTACTTCACATGCCATCGCCATCCACAGGTACGCAGCAGAACACTCACATCCCATGCTGCTCCTGGTGAAGATAGTGATGGTAATGGCGGTAATTATAAGCTAATGGAATTTGATTGGAATGCACACTCTCCTGGGCTCAAATTTGAAAACTTCTCCTTTCACACTCATGACAGCTTGAATATGACCACAATGGGGGGAAACCCCATTGACCCGTGCGATCCTCACACTCCTGGGTCACAAGGGCATCATAACCTCGTCTGTTTCCCATGGTAGATCACAGGCATCATGCACTGCGGCCCCTGCTCCTGCTCCTGGCCTCTTCAGTTGAAACCCATCAGAGCAGCCTGAGATTGGGTAGCCAAGCACAAACGAATGGTCTCATGTGTCCGAAACCTCACGTGTCACTTGTGAAGGACATCCCGCCACGCAGAGAGTCACTGAAGATGTGTAGCCTGTGTGAAAATCAGATCCAAAGGCGTAGGAGGTTTTGCGTCTGGCTGTGTTGCTATATTGAAGGTCACGAACAAAATGCTTTACAGTGGAGCCAAAGAGCAGAGGTCAGATCTACACAGAACAACTTGATATGGATGCTGTTGCAAATTTGTGCAACAATCGGCCATTAATCAAGATGGGCCTGCTGAAATGTTTAGTTTGAGGGGTTCCACTTCATTGGCGTCCTCTCAGTGCGCTCAGTCTTCAAAGCAGTGAGCTCACCCAAAGAGGAAATGAAAATGAAAGACTTCCCCAAGGATCTAAACAGCCCACAACTAATAATGATATTATCATATCAGAGTGGACTCAAATCATCCTGACCACAGCAGTCTATTAATGATCAACACATGGCATCGCTATTGGTTGAAACCGGCCCCAAGGTTCCAAAGAAAACCACACAAGAACCACAAGTCTGTGATGAGGTGATGGCCCTCAAAACACAGTTGCCTCTTAGTGTTTGGCGACAATACTGTGGCCATCTCTGGAGCCAGGAGCCCACCATGGAGATGCTATGTGATTGGACAGATGTGGTCAGCAGCTCTGGCTAGTTTGAACTGATTAAACCCAAACAAGCTTTGTTACAGAGTTGATCCATCCTCTTTCTCTGCTCACTTCAGCCCAGCAGCAGAGACACTGACAGAGAAGATCTGATTGAACATCAGCCTCCAAATAACATTAATCATTTACATAATCACCCACATGTATAATTTGTCTTCCCTTCTCTTCATCCTCTAATCCTGAAACTATTCATCCACTGTTCTCCCCTATCTCTTCTGTTTTACAGGACTGAGATGTTGTGAGCGTCATGCTTTTCTGAATTGCCTATAACTCCTATTTTACGCTAATGACATCAGCATGTGCTGCTAACTTTAGCTCCTCCTGGGGGCCAGATGTTGGGTGATAGGATCAAACACTGGCTGTACCCCTCTTACTGTCACATTGTTGGGAAAGCCAGGAGGGCTTAATGGTTGTACATATTCCCCACATACCTCTTTTCTTCTGCAGAAACCCACAATCCAACCACAAATGTGGGCACACCCTCGTGTTACAGTGCGATCTTATTTTTGCATTTGCATACCGAAATGGAAACATACAGAACTATGCAGTGGAGAAAGCCTCATTAAGCTTTCTTTGGAATCTCCTAAAACTGTGTTTACTTATATTAAAAAAAGGCAACACATGCTGAGCTCTTATGTTGGACCTATAAAGTCTTCCTCCTTGTTTACAGTGACACTATGGAGCTCAAACTCCTGGAGACACTGTAAGATTCATTTACACCTACCACTTACAATTTTCAAAGTTGTCTTTTTTTGTTTAAAGGCACCACTGTGGTCAATGAACGCCACTAGTGTCAGGTCACAGGTTGAACAGAAGCACCACGTGGGCAGCAAATGCCACATTAACATCATTATGTTTTGTGATTCTGCATTTTATAAGAGCAGAGCAGATACCAGCAACATCTGTATGAGGCTCCCTGCATGTAGATTTGATATTTGATCTTCCCTGGTCACTCAAAGTGCTGCTGTTTAATGGTGACCTTTGTACTTGACTGTACATTGAAGTTGCTACCATTGGCGGGTGACTCACAGGTAGACCATGCGTGCCCATAAAGACTTGTTTAATGAGTTGAGAAGGGCCTCAAAGCAGCAAAGTGGCCAGACACGGAAAACAGTCTGGAACCCCAACCTGTGTCCTGGGACCTCAAACAGCTGCGTTTGATTTTTCCTTTTATCTGCTCCATTTCTTAGTGTGACTTTAGTAGGTGAACCAAAGTCAGAGCCCATAAAAATACTCGACATAGTGGGAGCATAGTGAAGTGAAGTGAAAACTCCAACTAAAACTGTTTGGGGGTAACTGATGCGGAGTATCTATCATGTATCACCGCCTCATTATTCAGATGTCTTTGCTCAGCTGTTTATTTTTTCATGTCAAACTACATTTCTTTCGAATTCACTGAAGTTGTTTGGGGCACTTAAAATAGATCATTATATAAGCAGCTTTATCTCAGTGGGTGTGTGCATATGAGCTGGAAGAAAAGGAAAGGCAGTGAGTGGAATCTGTTACACGTCTCTGTGTGTTATTGTGGTCAAAAACCAGTTTTATTGATGTGGGTGGGCGATGGAAAGAGCTATCAGGTAATTGTCTCTGTGTTTGTACGCGTCCACTTTCCTGCATGTGTTTGTGTGTTTATGTGAGTGAGCTGGTGTGACACGCAAAAATGAATCTTCTTGTTTCACGACATCCTAAGCGGATATAAAGAAGTCACACAGAGACACGAAGGGGGCAGTAATAGGAATGTGTGCGTGTGGGTGGGAGGTTAATTTGTTGTCCAATATTAAACAGGAGTTTCAGCTATAAATAAGCCATCGGCACTCAACTGTAGCCTCTTCAAGTGAGCCACTCTTTAACATTCCTCAGATTCCTCCTTGTTAAGAATTAATAAAGAATAAATGGAAACAGTTCCGCATAGTTTCTTGTCATTTACACATATGTAAGAGTTTACGGCCGTAACTCTTCCACGAGCAAAAACAAATCCACACTCAGGCTCACAGATGCACGCATTATTTGGCAATGTGCCCCAGCGTCTCACAGAGGACTTGATTTGTCATCCAGCCTCATCTGGCCTCTATCAGTTTCTGGCCTGACAGCTTAATCTATGTCATTCGTTCTCTCACATCAAAGAGGCAACAAGCAAGCTAAACCTGTAACGTTTGAACATGAGTGTGACCAAAATCACACGAACACAGAGTAGATTTGAGAAGGCACAAGTTAGCAAACATGACGATCATTACAACCAACATCAGCAGTGAAGTAGACTTTCTTTGTCACTTGTTCACTCGAGTTATGTCACACTGACAATAAATTCAAACAATGGACCTACTTAAATAACATCTCAGGATACGTTCTGAGCTATGGATTGGACTTGATATATAGACTTCTATTGCATTGTTGTGCCATAAACTGATTGCTGCCTACAGGAGCAATTGATCTTATGTCTCTCCATGATTTTGTCTGCTTTATGCCTTAAATACTAACCTTTAATGTTAATGTTACTAACCTGCCTGTTTTTGTCCTTTTGTTATTTTTGTTGTTGTATGTAAGTTGTATGTAATCTATCTATCTATCTATCTATCTATCTATCTATCTATCTATCTATCTATCTATCTATCTATCTATCTATCTATCTATCTATCTATCTATCTATCTATCTATCTATCTATCTATCTATCTATCTATCTATCTATCTATCTATCTATCTAGTTCTTTTAACCAGTTGACAAAGCTTTAAAGCACCACTTCAAAACATTAAATGTTTTGCACTGGACAAAATGCTGCTTCTAGACTGTGACTGAAATGTTATAGATGCATCAAAACGACTTCAGTTCATTCATGAGGATTATATTTTAAAGAATATAGCCCACAAGATAATAGGAAAAGAAAATAATTCTCAGCTGTAGATGTAAAACCCATCCATAAATCAAGCTAATAGTCTAAAGAAGGATATTAGAAATACCAAACACATTAAACCAAAAACAGTATTACCTATAATCATTCTAATGTAACACCTGATTAGGTTATAAACTGCACATATTTTTGGGCAAAATCATCGTTTTGGAAGACTTGCTAAAGTTTCTCAAACACTTTTGCTGTTACCACAGACATAGTTACAAAGTTGTATTTGCATGTTATGACTGTTTCATGATGTAAATAAACTGAGCATTGGCTTCAACAGGAAATGCACAATCAATTTTCAGGGGGGCGATCACTTTATGGCACAGCACCACCATGACCTTCCAGTTTTCAGTGTGAACTGTTCAGGAATTCCTTTTATTTTACATAATCTTTACAAGTATGACTGTGTAACCAAGACTTTCTATCCAGTATCTGGCCTCAGTCCCATGTAGTTCGCCCTGTGAAAGCTTGAAAAGAGTATCTCCTTTAAAATCCACCAGGACAATTAAGTGTGACCTCAGTGCTTAACTCACGCACACCCTATTAGCAGCGGCATTTACTGGTTACTCTTGTGGCCAGTGGATAACGTCATATGAGATCCTACTGTGTGTTGCCATAGCAAAAGCAAAATGAAGACCAGAAAACCAAATCAAGCCCTGATCATGTTGGCTTTTGTGGTCGACATGCAGTAAGGTCATGTAAGGCAGCAGCTTAATCCTCCTCATTGTATGGAGAAACAAATACGCTGAAATGTAGGAGACAAAGACGAAGAGAAGACGTGAAGGGAGAAGTGTTGGGTGACACAGTGTGCTCATGTACCAGCAGCCTGGACAAACCTTAAGGGAGGGAAGTCGAGGTCTCTGTTCGTTTGACCTCGTCTCTTTAACCCCAGGCCCACATTAAGCTCTGTAAATGAGAGAAAAAGGAGCAATTAGGGAGGCAGTCATGAGGCAGATAGGAGATCCCCATGACCTCTCAGGGCTGGTATTTGACCTCTCACAGCTGGGAGTCTTGATGAAGATAATATCCTGAGCGTGGAAATACACCCTAGTATTTTCTGAATGGTACCGTATGGAAAAAAAAGACATTTTTCCTCTCAGGCCGCAGAATGCAACACATGCTGGAAACAGCCGTGAGGATTATGTTGTTTATCCCGGTTTGTATGCTAACGTTCTAAACAAGTACTTTATTGGTTGTGGGTGGGTCTGCATTCCTATATCACATAAAATGATCTTTAAGTGGAATTTAGTCAATTTAGTTTTCAATGTGTTTTGCATTTTAAAGCTTAAATGAACAACCGGATGTAGTTTACTTGTACAGGCGTTTATCACACTTGCTGCTCTTAAAAATGTTTTATGGCTCCGCTGCAAACTTTGACCTGAAAACTCAATAACTTTAATGAAACCTATAGTTTTAGAGCCTCTTTAGAGATCAGAGAACACTCAAATACAGTGTGAACTTTCTCCGGGAATGGACCACACCGATGATTTGCCTGTATGTTTTATCCATTAGCCCTCCTCCTTAAGCGCACAAACGCACACAGATCCCCAAAATGTGAAAAGATGTGAATCTCATTTCCGTGTGTCCCATTCAGCCAGAACCGACTCTAAATCAGGCTAAAGCAGCCAGTAACTATGTCTGTGTGCCACTAACATTACCAGATAACAGCTAATCCCTCATAAACGCCGTTACCCTAATCTCCCGTGAAGCCATTCTTAGCATATACTGCACCACTGGAGTGAGACAAAGGCAGAAACTGAGATGTGTGAAGATGAAGGCCAGCCTCTGAGGGTTTTGTTGTATGAAGGCCTGCCAGACCCAAGCTGGTGTTAGAGTGGAAATCAGGGGGACAGAGAGATGAAAGGACAAAGCAGCAAGGGGTGAACAAAGATAAATGTACAGTGGATAGAAATGGAATGATATGTGAGGAGAGAGACGGTGAGAAAAGAAATCTAAACTTTTAGCAGTGAGACATATTTGAAAAAATCAGATTAATCCGGATTGATAAGGACAAAATAATAACAGTAAACTGCTGGGTGCTTCGAAAACAACATTGTATTGTATGTTGTCAGCACAAACATATCACAGATCATCATCATCACTGGTCCACTCCAGTCTTTACTAATTCTGCCTTTGATCTCCTCTCTGGGGAAAAGCAAGCAGGCAGGTCTGTAAACAATTTGAAGACATTTATGGAAACCAATCCAATTCTGTGTGTCTATTTCAATTTTCTGAACCCCCTGCATTTGAAGTTAAGCCATAAAATTGAAGAGACATTGTGTTTATTCTTCCAACTTAGCGAGTGTGTGCCAGAGAAGGAAAATACATCAAGCTCAGCAGAGGACTGTACGTTTCCTGTGGTTGAAAAGAATTCAAAAAGAAGGACTGTCATGTATGAAACCATGTGTTTATTATCCAGTGTTATAAAGAAGAATGACACAGTAATGTATCCAGGCAGGCAGGCGGGCAGATGGGAGAAAGACTCTTTTCTTGTCCAACTCATTTGCATGAAACTCCAAGCTGCCAGATTCTTTTGGTGCCACAATGCCCATCAAGCTGCAAATAACTGCTCTGACGACTATTTTTGTCTCCCTGCTCAGGTTTCTCCCCGCTAGACTTCAAAGAGACTTGTAACTTGGAATTACTGCAGCTGAAAACCAGGAGGGCAGAAGCAGATAAACTAATTCCCCAGCTCTATTACGAGGTCCTGGTTAGTGGAGGGACCTGGTTTAAGCTGGTATGCGCCGCGCGGCTGCTTTATATTAACCTTGCTGACGAACTCGTGCCAGTCGCAAGCTAGTTCTCCTGCGCGCACGACTCTCGGAGGAGTCACCATGGATGAATAAGGGGCCGATTGGAGAAAGAATTCTCTCTCTCACTTTAGGTGTTTTGATGCGGCATCCACACAGTGTGTGTGTCTGCCTGTATGTGAGTCTGTGTGTGTGTGTGTGTGTGTGTGTGTGGGCGGAGGGCAGCCATGTATAAATAGAGCGCACAGTCCCCTCGTGCGTAAACGCGTAGAGCGCTAGACTTGGCTGGCGCACAAAGCCCTCTGTTTGGCTGGAAATTAAAAGAAACGTTTCCATGAATTTATTAGCATACAGGCTGCATTTCATGGCGCAAAATGGAGGACGAGAAATAGCCATCAAATGGAAATTAGTAACATTTCGTTTCTAAAATCGCAGTCAAATGTGGAACGTTCTTAGAAAACCCAACGATTCATCTTCTGCTGCACCAAGGAGGCAGGATCCACTTTTATCCGGGAAAGGTTTCCTGTAGCGGTCCCCGAGGATGATTTGAACTTCAGCTGTCAACAAATATTCCTGGGAGGACATCGGAAAAATACTCCTGGTTTCATCTGGACACTTTTGCGCAATGCGTAATTGGCAGAGAAATGCGTTTGTCTGTTAAATTGACGACACAGAATGTTGGGACTCATCTCTGCAGGAAGGCGTTTATCGCACCGTCTATGTTGTAAACACAGCAGGAACAAGGATGGCAGTGTCTAACATGCTCGGGACGGGTCGCCATGAGATGCTGGTGGCGCTCGGTTGGCTGTTTTTATTTGTGACGCGGAGCGGAGCAGGTGAGGCGCATCGTGGAGTGTTTGTGCTGATGCTACAGTCCTGAAAAAGTTGTGTCATTGAGGATAACCATACTCTCAGTTTTTACGCTGGTTTCAGGCCAAGTTTAATTTGTTTAAATGTGTTACAGTTGTACGAAAAAGATGAGCTCATGGTGTCTTCCTCTTTTCATCTGCTGATTTTTGCTGTCGTAAAAGAAAAACACGTCAAACCTAATACATTTGATAGTGTGGCTGCCTTGTGTCTTACCATTACATGTAACCTGAGAGTCTTAATGCTTTCCACTGGAGAAAGGTCAGTATTCTGTGACAGCAGCAGCAGCGGTGGCACAAAGGTCTGGAAAATTAAATATTCATGGCAAACACAAAGAGAAGGACTTAGAAGGACATAGAAGTTGGCTGATTCTCCTTCACCCTCTGTGTCAGTTTCTAGATGTGTGGACCATGCCTGTAGCCCACCCATTGGGAACCTGGCTAGTGGCAGGACCCTCCTCACCCTCTCAAGCTGCTGTGGGAACAACAGCACTCTCCACCACCAGGACGCTCACCCACCTGCCCACATGACTGATGATCCTTTCCTGCATCCGGATACCTGGTGGGCATCAGATGGCGATATCACCACGCAGGAGCAGCAGGACGAGATACGACTGGATCTGGAAACACAGTTCTGTCTGTCTCATGTTTTGTTGGTGTTCAGGTCACCGCGGCCTGCTACTATGACCATTGAACGTTCAGTAGACTTTGGAAGGACCTGGGAGGCTGTCAAGGTCTTTGCGTACAACTGCAGTAAGGAATTTGGTTTCCCCGATGACTTTAATCTGCCGGGCTCTCTGTGTACATCTCGCTACACTGATGCTGCACCCTGCAGTGGAGGGGAGGTAAGAGAATATGTCCACAGATGTAACGAATCAGAATGTCTGGCTCAGTGCTGTTCAGTGATTTCTTTCTCCTTCCAGGTGATACTTCGTACTCTAGACCCCAGCAGTGCTAAAACACTCGACCCCTACAGTCCGGAGGCCCTCGGCCGTCTGACCCTCACAAATCTCCGTATCAGATTGCTAAAATCTCAGACTTGTCCTGCATCTCTGGACCCCTCAGCAGAACCGACAAGCCCCGCAGTTTCAGCTGCACCCAGTACAGAAAATCCAGCCTCTGCACCTTATGCCATTTATACTTTACTGGCCAGAGGGACCTGTCTGTGCCATGGGCATGCTGAGTACTGTGTCCCGTACAACAACAGTCAAGTCAACAGACAAGACAGTAATGTGGTGAGCAGCTTCTCCTGTGTGTACTGTTTGTTTGTGTCTAAGGTGATGGCCAGCTTTTGCCAATGTTGCAGTACAGCCTCACAGAACATAGATGTCGGAAAGTTTGGTCCAGATGTAAAATGTGCGTAGAGAGAAAAATCACCAATGAAAGACTTTTAAATAGCTTGACTTCCACTTTTCCACTACCTGCCTGGATGTATTTTATGGTTGTCTCTAGACAGCAGGTGTCTATGACATGTGTTAATGTGGGTGAAGTAACTGAGCAGCTCCAGATGTGTCTTCCAGGTGTTTGGTGGGTGTCTGTGTACTCACCACACTGCAGGGGATCACTGTGAGAAGTGTGCGTCACTCTACAACGATCGTCCCTGGAGGCCTGCCAACGGGAGCAGCGGGGAGCCAAACCCTTGTCAGAGTGAGTGACCAACATCAGGACCAGACAACTGTCAGATCAGAGAGTTATCATCTTGCTGGTAAACAAAAGAAAAAAAAAGACATTTTAAAGTGTGGACAGCTCCTCCTGTCCCCGTGACAAAGTTTGCTCAAGCAGCACACTGAAACCCAAGTTCAAGTTATATCACCTTTGCTGGGTGGATGAGAGGCAACAATCGTAAACAGCTACTGATTTAAAAACACAAGTTTAAGGCCTATTCGGAGATGCTTTCATGGTCTCGTTAACTTCTGGTCAGTTCACCTTTGATTCTGAGTTGTGTCAAAGTGCTTGGACCCTCTTATTCATTGTAAAAAAAAAATAGAGAAAAGAATGCTGTTCAATTGTAAATTTTGGAATATTTTCTGCAGTTTTTACATGTTTAGGTAAATCACAAATGACAGAAAACATCAGGCCGAAATTATAAATAATGTCCATTAAAAAAAAATCTGTACTTGTATAGTAATGTATTCTTTTGCAATTTTGGACTATGAAAATACATAATTTTTACTGTATTTAAATCAGTGTACAGATGTTATGTAACTGTTATTTTACAGACTGTTCCCATTTTATTACATTACAGATGATTTAACAATGTAAAAAAAAAAAACATCAATGTTAATATTAACTGTTGAAAAGGACAGACCAAAACTGTAAATAATGTACACACCAAAAATCAGTGGTTTTGCAAACAGTTCTTACACTGTTTCATTAGTTACATTAGCCATGAATACTACTATTTTTTTACACAGATATTTGCTGTTATTTGAAACAAAATGTATCTATTTAAAAACTAAAAAAAGATAAATCACTTTTAACAAAATATCAGATAAAGTAACAATCTGTGTTACGAGCCGAAAAAAAATAAAAACAGGTCAAAACTGTAAATAACACTGAATACCTGTATTTTTACAAACAGTTTTTTTTATAATGTGTGATTTAAATCAGATAAAAAATACCATTATTACAGCTTTTACAGTTGTCAAACAAGACATTTTTCATTTGTTTTTAATTTATTTTTTCTGGCACTCCTACTGCCAGAGCTTCACTTTATTTATTTCACATTAATATTTTATGTTCTACTGTGTACCTGTTGACAGGTCTAATCTTTGAATTGTGTTCTGTATTGTCAGTGTCAACACAAACTGCAACAAAATATCCACAAGCAGTCCTGTCTAGACTCATGAAATAAGTCGCCCATTCTGTCCTGTGTTAACTTCCTCTCTGATGTCCACATTTTGTCTCTTGTTGCTCTGCCCTTTACATCTCTGAATGAAGAGTGTGAGTGTCACGGCCACGCAGACAGCTGTCACTTCTCTCAGCGGGCGTGGATTTCCTCTGGCGGCACCAGTGGAGGGGTTTGTGACAACTGCCAGCACAACACTGTCGGGCGTCGATGCCAGCGCTGTCGCCACGGTTACTACCGCCACCCATCCTTGCCCCTTAAATCCCCCCACGCCTGCACACGTGAGGACAAAAGTCACTTAGCGCAGCTTTGGATTGGCTGATGTGTTTTAAAGCAGCTTTCATGATTAACGTTAAGAAGTTACACAACAAATGCTTTGTAGCTCCATCTGCTGGCATTTTTGTAAATTGGTAACACCTGCGTTTATGTCCGGGTTCCCCAGGCTGCTGGTGTGATGGCCAGGGCTCTTTGCCTCCTTTGCCTGGAGAGGAGGGACCCTGGTGTCACCCCAGGACTGGTCAGTGTCACTGTAAACCTGGTGTAGGTGGCACAAGCTGCACCCACTGCCTGCCTGGCTACTGGGGCTTTGGAGAGGAAGGCTGCAAAACCTGCACCTGTCCTCACAGCTGCGATCCCACCACTGGGAAATGTCTGGACAGGTAGACACACTCCTATTCTCTGGTAATATTTTCCACCAAACACAGAGAAGGTTAAACTTAACTGAATAAAGATAATTGCTAATAATGGACCTTTATGCTCCTTTTTTTCCTTTGCAGCTACACAAATAATCAAGTGATAAATGTGCCCATTGGTGGAAGAATCCCTGACCTGGATCACATGTTCACAATTGAAGACGATGCTCAGTGGTCGAAGGAGCTCGCAGTCTCTGCTCTGCATTACACAGGTGATGGTCATCTGCATTGTGAGAATCAAAATTAGAAATAAAAGTGAGACAGAGCATAACTAAACATTTGTACACAGGGAAGTGCAGCTGTAAGGAGAAAAAACTGAGAAGTGTGTCTGATTTCTGCAAGACCAAACATGATTATGGTAAGAAATATCTGCAAATTGGGCTTGTGTAAAAACTGTTCTATAAACTGTGACCTGCATTGTGGCTTTTCTTCTTTGTGGCAGTGATCAAGGCGAGTGTGCTGTCTGCTCATGACAAAGGCAGTCACGCAGAAGTGCAAGTCAAAGTTCGGAAGGTCCTTCGATCAGGGCAGGTGGCGCTTTATTTGGGAACAATCAGTATTTATCCTCTGTCCTGGACCAGCCGTGGTTGTACCTGCCCAATACTGAACCCAGGTAAGACAAGCTGATGACATGACGAAGGAGGTATACATGACGTTCAGCACTATTCAGTAGCCAGTAGGTCAACATTTTCTACAAAAACTCTTAGGCATGAAAGATGAACAGTTGGGAAAATCAAGCAGTGACATTTACACCATCTTGCTCTTTACTTTTACCAGGCACAGAGTACCTGCTTGCCGGCCCAGAGGAGCCCGGAAAAGGTCGTTTGCTGGTCACCATGCAGAGCGTCGTGGTTCCATGGACACCTCGATTAGGTCTCTTGATATCAGAGGGCCTGAGGAATGGATGCCCATGATCCACATGGGCCAAAAACACAGGACACACTTCAGAGGATTTCACAAGACACTCATGAGTAAGAGGACAATTCAGACAAAGGACTGAAAATCACCATCATCAAGAAAGAAATGATCAGGGAGTCAAACTCATGATCAGTCTACATGACATGTGGGTGTGCAACACAAAATACTCGTAAAAGAGTGAACACCTGTCTCAGTGGAAGGACTGAATGTCTCTGTGTTGTACCCAACTCTCAAGGCTGAATTTGCAAATCTGCAAAACTAATTTGTAAAATTAATTTGTCGCCATCTTATAGCAATGAGCCAGTTCCCTTTTGGAACAGGTTACAAGTTGGTAAAATACCTCGATTTGTCTAACAAATCTTCTGTGAATATTTTATCTTCTCTTTTTTATATGCAAAGAGTAATGTGCAAAAGATAAAGCTACTTTATCAACTACATAGAGCATAAGTGAACTGTCGAAGTTTAGCGTTAGCTCCTAAATATTACTTAAGGGGGCGTCCTGGTGGCCTTAACGTTAAGGTACTGGTCATGATCCAAATGTCCCCCGTTCACATCCAGCCGGGCTGTTTGTTCCATATTATTATCCAATCTATCATCTCTCTCCGGTTGACTATCTAATAAATGTAAATGCTTATTCCACAAAAACAAGGATGTTGTTCTTTGTCTTTGGAACAAAAGGAAACTGAAAGCTGAAATTGTTAGACGATCATTTTAATCCAGACATTTTTGAAAACAAAACATCAAGTCCTTTAAGGCCTGAATGACAGTGAACAGCGACCACAGCATCCAAGTGAAGACTCTAGACAGTGTTGAGACAACAGAAAACAATCAGGCAGTCGCACGTAAATGCGATAGGTCAGATACTAAGTCATTAAAGAACGATGCCAACCGTTATTTCTACTGCAACAGATGTTGATGGAGACCCTGAAGTTCCTACGAGGTGCCAACAAACCGAAAACGTTATAATGTAACGGCACAGAAGTTTTAACAGCAGCCTTTGTTTCTTGCTGATAATTTGCATTTTGGTCTCTAAAGTGATGGAAAGCAAATAGAACTAAGAGTCAAAACCTATTTTTTATTGAGGTAAAAAGTAAAGCTCAATATTGCTTAAATTAACAGATGTCAAGATTAGATTTCTGTCAAACTGAATAATTAGTTATAAATCAGAGTTCAAGGATTCTCTTGACATGCTGACAATTACAGGGAACACACATAATTGATGCTAACAAACAGCTCTTCTGATTGAACTAGAGAACAAGCAGCAAATTAAATTTCTATTGCATATGAAGTGAGTCTTTCAGCTAATGTCCCTGCAGCAAGAAGCTTGGCCCACCGTCAGTAATCATATTATTAAATGATTTGTAAATGCTCAACAAACAAAGCAGGCTATATTTTTGTACATATGCTACATTTCTCTGCAAGTCTTTCTCTGATGGCCTGTAGTATTTCCCATGAGTGTCAGAGCTGTGTTGATAAGTCCTCTCCGAAGGGTTTGAACAGGAGACAAGACCGATCACAGCTCCTCATGGAGAGTCACTTACGCTGGCCAGTGCTTCCACGAAGAGAACAAGAGCCTGTAAATGAAGACTGATTGACTTTAGCTGGCAATCTGGCTGTCTGTAGGTGAAGTGCTGTCAGACGAGGCCGCTGCTGGAGTAGAGTCACTCTCAGATATTAAGGCAGAATTGTCAGATGGGGCAGCGGAGTCAGATCCAGAGCTGGATTCTCCTTGGGAGGAGCTTTCTTTGTCTTCCTCCTGGGGATAGAGCTCAGGATACCTCTGCATGCACTCTTGCATGTTACGGAAGTTGTCGATGCACTCGGAGCCCTTCACCTCTTCTTTACTGTAGTGGAAGCATGAGAAGGCCTCCTTAAACTGAGACCCACACGGTCCGCTGGCCATGCCGCCCAGACAAGGACAGTTCCAGTTTATGTCTCCATTTGGCAGGATTAGGCCTAAAGAAACCACACGAGCAGTTTAGCTATAAACTGTCATATGACGTCTTCGCTATTCCTGGAGGAAGCTGTATAAAAATTACCAATCAGTCAGAAGCAAAGACGGTACATAAAAGGCAGATATAGTGACGGTGACATAACACATTGATCTATGGACTACTATTTGAAGCTTTGAGTTAGACATTTAGTTGTCACCATCTTGCTCCTTCAAGACCAACCACGAGTGGTGGATTTGAGTCACAACTTTAAGGAGACGACACATGTCGATACCCATCAATCCCAAGGTAGCTCCTCCATAAAACATATCCTGCTTTATTGTCTATTTTCATCTAAATGGGACCATAATTTACAAAATACATAATCCTGTTTTGGACTAGACTTCATAGGAAAGCATCGGAAACTCAATTCACAAATTAAATGAGGCAGGTCTGAGTTCTCTCATAGACTTTAGAACTATCTGACTTGTCAGAATCAGAGGAGTCGCCCTCTGCTGAACTTTAGAGAGAATGCAGGTTTAAGCTGCTTCAGCGTTTGCTTTTCAGACCCAGAGGATTATATATACAGTCTATGGTCTGAAGATTAAAAATTTTTATGAAAAAACTGTATCACAAGACTAATGAAAAGAGCTTAAAAGACGTGTGTCCTCATGTTGGATGGACATTAGAGAGTAAACATTCTTATGTTTGTGACTTGCAAGTGTTCACATCATCAAGACGGTGGTATGATTACAGGGTTCGTCATTTGATTCTTAAAATACTCAGTATATCTGCAGTATATTCATTACCTTGGTCGTTAAATATGGACTTAACTACACTAAAAAAGTGTCTTTAACTGAAGTAAAGCGTCCATGTGTGGCTGTCAGGTACTTTCACATTAGTAACTGTCAATGTGGAAGATTAATAGTCTAAATCACAAAGTACATCTTGCCATAAACACTGTCTACAAGTCAGAAATTGCTAATTTTGAAAACTTCAATGTGGTATAAACATTGCTTATTGACAGACTAGATTATTTTTGCATTATGGGAAATACAGGATACAGTGATGGCTGATTTTTTTCAGAACAAAGAAAACAAGTTCTCTCAGCCTTTGTTGTTTCTTAAAATCATTCTTTCAAATTAAGTTCCTCAACTTTAGAACAATAAAGTACTAAATAACTGGAGGAACTCTTTGAAGAATGTAGGAAACCAGGTCCACAAAGGCTACAACACTAACCTTGCTCCTCATACGGATCATTGGGATCATCTGCAATCAGCTCAGCATTGCTGGGTGTGTCGTGGTCTTCCTTTGTCACAAAGATGATGCGATCTTTACCTTATGTGACGATAAAGAAACGAAAAACTTAAGCAGTGATTAGGTCAATTTTGAAGGTGGGAAACTCGGTCTTGGCTGACGAATATGACGCTTATTTTGAGTTTTTCATTACTGCAACAATTAAAAAGTATTGCTGTTATAATTATTATGTGGCTGACAGTGACACTTGGTAGCCAAAATAGTGATTGCTTGCTAAAAAAAAAAAAAAAAATCCACGTGTCTGCATTATTTTACTTGAACTGTGCCCTAGATTATAACCAATACAGATGTGTTTACCGGTTAAAATGGCTTTAGAAAGCCGTACAACTCATACAATTCAGTTTTTAGCATCAAAATGTCTTGATTTCATTCATGAAGATAACAATTTAAAGATTATAGACTGTAGGATAATTGGAAAATAGACAATTGCCTTATGTTGTTTGTAAAATTAATCTGCAAATCATGTCAATTGCAGTCTATCTGAAATACTAAATACATCAGAAGCAATATTATATTATTAGGCTATTCATACTAAATGTCAGGCCTGATAAACTGTAAACATTTTTGGTCTCAATTATTGGATTACAAGAAAGTTTCTCAGAGACGCTCTTTCGCTGTTACTACGGGCATTAAGTTGCGTCTATTTGCACGTTACGACTATTTATTTCAGATCAAAGCCGCTTTAGAGTTAAATAAACGGGGTACTACAGCTTTGACAAGAAACGAAGAGCAGTGTTTGGCATCTGATCACTTTTTGGCATGACGGTCGGTTTAAGTTAACCTGCTTCTCCTCACAGCAACAACCGACAGCAGTTTCACTAATAATAATCACTATTAACCCTCAACCAGAGCTCACCTATCTCCGCTACCTCTTGGTTGTTCTCACCTCCGTAGCCAGTTACCTAACGCGCTGTAAGCCACGGTAACTTCTCGCTGTTTCTACATGTTAGCTTAGCATGGTGGCTGGCTCGATGACATTGCTCAGCCGTGGATGGAAAATGAATGAAATAAAAAAAGGAAATTACCCTCCTGTCTGCAGTACGACATGTCTGCTGGCGGTTTCGGTAGTCGCGCCTCGTCCTCTGTGACAAAAGATGATCGGTGTGACAGAGATTAATCAACAACCGCAGCGAGTTCATTTGAGAAGATACCCGGCGTCCAACAGCCCCCCTGACCTGTCCGTCCACATGCGGGCGCACGATAATGACGTCACGCGTTGTAAAACTTAAAAGAGAATTAAATTTAAAAAACGATTTTAGATATATTTAGATAATCATGATTTAACATAATGAATACTTGCAACAAACTGAAACATAATACATTATAAATATGATTAAAATATGTCACAAACCTAACATGCCATCTTTATAAGTTGTGTATTTTACGTTACGTTTTTGAGTCCTTTTAAATCTTTAACGTGGCGATGCTTACAAATAAATGTGACAATGATAGCAATTTCTTAAATATCCTTACCAGTGTACTTACCAGTTCTATTATTACCCATCTGTCAAAACGTACCTGAAGTCCCTTACAGTGTACAATTTTACAGGCCATTGAAGTTTTCAAGATTTATCGTGATAAACACATTACTGTCGCTGTTTATGATTCATGACAAACTGCACGTGATGACCAATGTGAGCTCAGACATCCCAAAGTCTAAAGGCAAAAAGTCCTCAGAATTTCACGTAGAGTTGTCAGTGCAGATTCTCAGGCATCCAGGTGATATAAAGAATTGGAGAATTGAATATTGGACAAAATAGTAAAATAAAATCGAAGTTGGGACAATTTCTAAAACTGTAAGTGTAGATAATGATTGCACAATTTATGCTTCATCGTAATTTTAGATGCAGGTGGTCACTCTCAGTCTTTTGATCACAAGATATCTAGAAGCATTAACTCATTCTAATCAGATGTGACTGTTCTTGGAAACGCTCCATCAGTCTTATTTGTCGCTGTTTTCGCTGGCAGATAAGTAGGGTCTGATAAGGCCATTGAATGAAACTCCCTGTAATGTGGGAATCTTGCTGAACTGGTGGTGTTGTACTGGCATATGCTGTTTCACACAGGCATTAAACTCTCCCTGGCTTTCAAACTGACAGAGGCTGATGGGACAGTTTATGTAACATTTGATTCACACATAACGCTGCATTGAAAATATTACCGTGAACTGAGGAGAAAAAAATCTCCCCTTATGTACTTCACCCCATATATGCAGCTTCATCTTAAATCTCACAGTGACACCTAGTGGAAGTTAAGAAATTAGTGCAGGGCACAGCGACTCAATTTGGCTGAACTACAAATCATAACTCTATGGACATAAATACGTCTACAGGTTAATGTCAGAGCTGCATCTCTAGTATGTCAATGTCTTGTTGCTGCCAGATTGTTTTATAGTCTTATTGCTCTTAGTGTTAAATCCAGCTCCAAATAACTTAAGACCATGTGATTGCTATGGCATTATTTAGCATTATCTAACCCACAACTAGTATCCTGTTGGATTTCCAGCTAATGCCACAACAGAGAACAATACCGATAGAATAGGAATGAAAACACAATTTCTAAGTATGTTGGAAAACAAATCCTGTTTTTTTTAATAACACAATTATGTCTGTTACATAAAGTAAAAACAAAAATGAAACCCCTTTTTCATCCCTATCAAACCCACCCTCATCCCGACCATCTCGGCAGTTTTGTGCAGCGATTCAGTCTGGGAATAAAAGAGCATGACGACACAAACACTTTCTTTGAGGACCCAGAGATGGAGGACGAACACTGTGCCCTACATAAGACCAGAGTGAATATAAACATAGTCCATTGTTTAAAATCAAAATAAAGGTAAATGAAAACCACCGACAGTTTGTCTGAGATTACCAGAAACCTAACCAGGAGTACAAGCATGTTATTTACACTTTTCATATCCTAATGTAGGCTCCTAGAAACCGCAAACATGACGGCTAGGTGGTGAACATGACATGGCTTTCTTTCAACTGCCCCGAAATGTCCTGGCACAGTACTTTCAGCTTGAGATAAGCATCAACATGCTGTTGCTGTCTTAGTGTTCCTTGAACATGTTGCAGTGAACAATGCCTAAGGTAAGTTGAAGACAGCACCTCACACTTGTGTGTATTTAGGCATTCTTCAGCTAATAAGACAGTCAGTGGGGATTTAGGCAGCTGGCAGACAGATGGGTAATTGCTACTGGAATATAAAATGACTGAAGAGACACAATACTATGCTCAACCCTGGGAGTGACCAAAACAGTTTTCTCAGCATTGACACGCAAGAGCAGTAAGATGGGAAACAGAGGTGGTGCAGTAAAATTACCTACCCCAGCTGCAAAATTCACTGATTGTGCGACTTGCAAAAAAATGCAAAATTAAAAAAAAAAAAAAAAAAAAAAAAAAAAAAGATGGGGGTGGATTCTTTGTGTCTGATGTCTATCAGAAGACATTTTCTAGAAGAGCAGCGCTCCCATACTGCCAACTTCACTCTGCTCCTTGACAAAGATCTCAAAGTACTGGTAGATGATGGTCACAGCCAAGAGGATTCCTGTACCCGATCCGATGGCACCCAGGAAGTCAGCCATGACAGACAGCCCTCCTATACAGAGCCCACCAAATGCAGCAGCTGTAGGGATGTACCTGCAGATACAAATTGTAAATATGTAAATACTGAAGAAAACAACTTTGTATATTCTCCAAATTACAAACATGAAAACTGAGACGGAATTTTCATATTTGCACCTGTTGAGTTCATGCACCATAGAGGTCTCTCTGTGTCCTCTCATGACCATCTGCTGCTCCTTCAGCTGCTTCGCCACCTGACACACAGAAAATGACATTAGTGGACATCTCTTAAGAGGACTCTGACAAAAGGCCACTTGTGCATGTTTACACAAACACACACTTACATCTTTGGCAGAGGATCCTGAAACCTCAATCCAGGTCTTGGAGAAGAAAGCGCAAGAGCCAAGCATGAAGACAATGTAGATAACAGCATGAACTGGGTCATCTAGAACCGAACCAAATGACTCTGGAGGAGAGAGGTAGTAGCAGAGACCGCCCACTGGGTAGGCCCGAGCTGGTCCTCCACTTGAAGTGTCCTGAACACAGAGGCTTTGTTAATGAGATAAAACCTGACTAAAAATGTGCATGTCCATGTTCCACTAGAGTACAGGTGAGTCAGATATCCATCTAATAACTTCTCATTACAGTCTCCTGCTTCAAACAAATGTTGTCAAGACAAAGCACCCATTCTGTACTTACAGACCAGGTTCCCAGCAGGTTGACCAAGAAGTTGCCGCTGAAACGTGTTGAGAGCATCTGAGAAATTACATAGAGATTGGAGACCAGGGCAGACTGCAGGATGATGGGGATGTTGGAGGTGTAGAACAGTTTGATGGGGTAGGTGTTGTACTGGCCACGGTAGCGTGCGGACTTGATGGGCAGATCCACTCTGAAGCCCTGGTGAAAAAATAATTATTTAATACAAAACCTGCAATCCATATTCCTTTTACTGCAATAAAAGCAGGAAAGAAAAAACTGTACTGAGTACATGTTGTCAGCTCACCTGGAAGTATATTACCACTGCAAACACAAAGACGGTGGCGATGAGGTTCATGAGGTTGGGCAGGTTTTGCCTGTAGAAGGCTTCTCTCAGGGCACGCACCTTGTCTGTGCGAGTGGCCAGCAGATGGAAGAGAGCAATGATAGCTCCCTCAAACTCAGTACCTGGATAAACCACAGGATCAGAGAGTCAGTCAGAGTAACTACAGATGAAGAGATGCATCTTGTTTTTCATCACTCAGCTTCAAAATGTGTAGGTCCTCTGTGGCCATACCTCTGCCGGTGTTGACGGTGGTAGGGCTGAATGCCTTCCAGACGATGGTCTCACAGATATTGGTTGCGATGAAGAGAGAAATGCCAGATCCAAGACCATAGCCCTTCTGGAGCAGTTCATCCAGCAGCAATACAATCAGACCTGCAACAAAGAGCTGGACACACAGACAGGAGGTTCATAATGAGAAGGAAGATACACTGTAAAGTACAAAGAAAACCCCCAGAACAACAAATCTCCAGAAAGAATCTGAAATGCCTGTCTGATCCATGGAAGCGTGTCACAGTTCATATTAAAGAGCCCATATTATGCACAGTTACAGGTGTGCAATTTAATTTTGGGGCTCTACTACAATATATACAAAATATGTTATTATTCTCATACTGTATGTTGCTGCAGTAGCTCCTTTCATGCTTTGTATAAAAGGCTGCATTTTGGTTCCTGTCTCTTGAAGGCCCCTCTCACAATATGCCCAATCTGTTCAGGTTGGCCTTTTGGCCTGACGAAAGTGAGGCAACACTGGTTACAGCATATAGCATAATCTGAGATCACGGAGCCCTAGCAGTAGCGGCTCGAGGAAGGAAATAATTGTAGACTGCGATGCAGATGCACATTCCTTGTTTAAGGGCAATGCCAAACTAGGCAGGCGTTGCAAATGTGTCACAAATGTGTTACATGATGATGTGAATAAGTGAGGGAAGAAAAGCCTGGACTTCAAATGAGGTGTTTCAGGCAGGTAAGGAACAGTGCTTTCTTTGGGAGAGAATAACTCCTGTTTGCATGAACTTTGGGCTTAATAGGTTTCTAATCTTTTTATATGCATAAAAAGCATTTACAAAACAGACTTAAGGAAAAACACAAAAGCATAATCTGGGCTCTTTAACTTTCTCTAATAACGTAAAAATTCACTCTATTTATAAACAGTCTCCATCTAGTCTTCAGAAAATTTTGACAATAACAAAGGCAAAATCAAAGAAAACAACTAACACTTGCTGACAAATTTAAATTTTGTAGATATAAAGAATGCATCACTTAGCAGATCAAAGACTTGATTTGTGTTTCACTAAGCATAGTTCAGGCTGCAGAGCAATGGGAATTTATATTAACCTGAATGATGATGAGCAAGCATATCCCAGCACCCATCTCTGAAGGGTCTCCATACATGCCAGTCATAACATATACAATGGCTTGTCCAATGGTGATGATCATTCCAAACACTGCAAAAGTACAGAAAAAAAAACATGTGAAATTGGCAATCTTGCAAGAACAGCTGCAGCAAAGAACAGAATTATGAGTGTGCAAGCATCAAAGTATCAATGCCAGACATCTTCAAGGCTTCAAAAGGTGCACGATAAGCTCTAAAAATAACAAATGCAGTGACTAATAATAACCTACATTTCTGAGCTCCATTGAAGAGTGCTCTGTCCTTTGGAGTGTCTCCCACCTCAATGATCTTGGCACCAGCCAGCAGCTGCATGATAAGGCCTGAGGTGACAATGGGTGATATACCCAACTCCATCAGAGTACCTGAAGACCAAAGCAGACAGCATTAGTGTCACAGTCAGCAACAGCACTAATAAAAATGCAAGAAAACCTATGAGCATTGACCCTTGACTTTTGACATGTGATAATGGGATTACGTTAGTTCTGAGAACAACTGAAAAATCAGATTATTACTCCTCTTTCTCCTGAGGCTGCACTGAACATAAAACATTTCTGTGACAGACAATTTAACATATGCAAGCACCTCTGTTGGAAGCCAGGATTACTCTCATCCAGTAGAAGGGATCTGCTGAATCTGATGACATGATGCCAAAGAGTGGAATCTGTATTAATAAGAAAAAGAGATATAAAACATTCTGCGATGAAGCACAAACACTAAATTGTCAGCTGATTGTAATTAATAGACTCATCAGTAGATACCAACCTGGCAGCACACCAGAAAGATGAATAGTGTGATGGCAGTCCATAGTACTTTTTCTCTAAACTGAATCTGTGAGATAAGATAAAAGGAAAGAAAGAAAGCAAGAAATAAAGCAGATGTCATTTATTTCCATATGCCCATGTCATTTATTGTAAGTAACATTTAAATATATGCTAAGAGCTCAAAGCCTACCTTTCTTTCTGGTTTCTGAATTTCTGGCAGGACCGCACAGAACGGCTTGATGACCTCCAAAAATTTAACTGCACAAAGAAATTAGAACATTAAAAGACAAACGTGACATCGCATTTAGATCTAACTGAAGGTCAGCAGCTCTCCTTGCTGCATTTCAGTTTTTAGCCCTCTTTCAGCAGGTCACTTCAGATGCAACGTCATCACTAACCACCAGCTAAACGGCTGCCAGATGGACAACCAGCAAATGCAGCAACATGGATATAGAAACAAAAAACTGAGCAAGGCTGAGAATAACTGGTGTGAAGAGTGTTGTCGATTGTAGACAGTTAGCGGCTGCGCTGCTTAATGTTTTGAATCAGTGTTGATCAGCTCTGTCAATCACTGAAACTGACTGTGACAGCGAGTGATTTAACAAACACCTCTAAGTCATTTGAAAATAGTCAGCTTTGCTTTAAAAACCTGTCAAAGTGCTGTCATGAAATTACAGAAAACGCAAATTTGTCTCTGCAGTAAATATTTTACATGGTTACTTCATTCAACTAACGTTAGCGTGAGGCTAACTAGCATTCAATCACTACAGGAGCGAGCAAAGGACAAACACGAAACGCTAGAAAAAACATCTATGTGAGTGTGTCCCGAAGCACGTTAAATAATCCAAGTAAATCATAATTTAACTGTGAATTTGCTCCAGTTATGAGCTAGCTAAGCTTGCCACCTAACCTACCCAAGGTTAGCTAGTTAGCTTACCGACGTGAGCTGAGTGTCAGTTATTGTTACAGATTATAAAAGACAGCAGGGTTTTTAGATCACCCTAAACACAAGTAAACACGGAAAAGATATCACTTACTCCCCATGGTGTCCGTAGGCCGACTCCTGCCGTGTTAGTGGGACCAGTTTGAGTGCTCAGTGGAGTCAGTGTGGCTCCATCAGCCGCTCCGAGAGGAAAGAGAGAGCCGGAGAGACACGTCACCAGACATGCCGAGGACACACGTCACTTCTCGGAGACGCTCAGTCCCGACGACCGGAGCCTGGCCTGCGGCCCGCCGCGACCCGTACAGCCCAGTCTGTGCAGACACTTTCTCCAGAGTGATATCAATCCCTATTCGCTCTGAAAAAGCACGATTTTAAAGGTTAACGCTTATAATCTAAGCGCGATAACACACAGCCCTCCCATCCTCCAGGGGGCGCTCCAGATAGGAGTCATCAGTACAGCACTAATCTACAGTCACACGTTAACAGGGGCGCCTCCACAGATTTCTCATAGGGGTGGCCACATGGAGCCACTGAAAATATGAAGGTGATATACAAAAACCAAAAGCCAAAAACTGAAATTCAGGAATTCTGTGATGCTGTTGTAGGATAGAGAGTTGAATACTGTGACTCTGTCTGAAATCATCCACTCATTCCCTACTTTCTACTCCTTATCTAGGAACTACTATTTAGGAACTATTTAGAGAGCCACTCTGCAAAAGTAACATTTTGAACACTAAGTGAGTATTGGCGTTATTCATGTCACTGCTGTCTCTCAGTTTAAACTTATCAGTGTTGGCTATGGTAGTGGACTGATTGGCATTTTGTGATAAATTCATAAAATTAATAAATGAAAATAACTTTCTGTCATTGTTTGTGTTGTGACAGACTGCTCTGCTTCCATTAAACACATTAATATGAGCGATTATTCTTAAATTTGAGTATTTTTACGCCATAACTCATGGATTTGTCTTATGCCTGTTATCATTTTGACAAGCTACACAAGTAGAAAACATACAATTTTTAGAAAATACATCTTAGGACTATTAAATAGATGCCAGAGATGGGTGGAAATGCCACCAATCGTCAGCACGCTCTCTCATCTGTCTGCCATCGATGTAATGCATAATGGTACATATTGCTTGGTTAGTAACCATTGGCTTGGAGAATACTTTGAATGCACAATACAGGGCATAACAACTGTAACTTAACCTTTGGACAGCTCTACAAATTGGCAAATGCACTGTATACTGACTATATGGTGCACTATGTAGTGTGTAGTGACTGATTCTGGACATGGCCTATGTCAGTATGAGAGTTAAGAAATCATATACTGACATAGCCTGGTTCCTTATTTTACAGTGAAGGTTACTAATTCTCTGATGTGTACAATACAGGTACAGTTAACATTTTGGTTTTCAGGGAAACCACTGTTCGAAATAGCCCAAGAGAAGAGATGCTGTGGAGTAACTTCTCACGAGTGACAAAAGATACTTTCTATAACAACTCAGACAGTACTGAGGACATTTCATGATGTTGGCCCCTTTGGACGGCATTAAAGAAAATAGCTCTTGTTTTCTCTTTCACACAAAACTGCGAGATGAAACTTTGCTGAAGAAAAGAAGCCTGATGAAGCCCCAGAAGTAGAAGCCTTCACTGAGCACATCAGGAAAGTCCTGAAGAAGCCTCTTGGATAAGAGGTGACATGTCTTTGAGATCCTTAAAGAGACGTCCAGTTTATTTTAACTGCGGCTTCTAGGACTACCATCACCTGGATGAGAGAATCTACACAGACATACTGATGAATGCTGTGAAAACATTCTATGGTCAGATAAAATGAAGACAATTTAGTTCAACTCAGATTACCCATGTTTTATATGAACCTTGCCAGAACTACCACAGTGAACGCTGACCTCCACACTGAAAAGCAGTTTTTATCCCAGAGCTGTCCAGTCCATTTCCCCCCTACACACACAACAGACACACTATGTGCAATAAAGAACTGAGTCTTGCACTGGACTGCACTTTACACTCATCCTACTGCTCATGTGCACTAACTCTGTTTACATATTCATATTTTTGAGGATTTAAAAAAAAAAAAGTTATTTTATTTGTATATAGTGTGCCATTTTCTTTTTTTAAATTTTATTTTATTTTATCGATAGCTGGGAGTCACCAATCGTAATTTCGCTGTGTGGAAACACAATGACAATAAAGATTCTTGATTCTTGAATGCATAGTCCTGACAGTGAAGTGTGATGACGTTGGCCCACATGACTGCATTAGATGTTGGGAGACAACATTTATAGATGATAACAAGATTTTTTATTTTCTTTTATTATTAGCATGTAGTAATGAAAGATGTACTGACTTCTGTTGTGCTGAGTTTCTACTGTGCATCTATATTTTTAATATAGGAAATCTAAACTGTTAGTTTTTAACTTTACATTAAAGCAAATATCCTACATTTCAGCTCAAAAGTAATGCAATAACTTATACAATTTTCAGTTATCTGATGTTTAAGTGTTATTGCGCAGGAGTGTAGTCACTTCTGTTGTATAATATAGTTGTGGAACGTACATATACTGATGTAAAGTACGTCTGCCACCTGCACCACAAATGCTGCTTGCACCTAAATGAAACTATATTAATGATCCATTAATAGTTAAAACTTTTTCTTTTTCAGCATGAGTTCTTTTATTGTTGAAACTTTAGACACATTTTGTTAATAGGACTTGCATACTTTTACTTAAATGATAGTCTGAATGCAGGACTTTTACTATATGTGAAATATGTTGTCCACACCTGCAAGAAAACACCTGACACTTTGACTGTGTCGTTACAGAGCCTCAGACATTCAGTTTCCTGTTTGTTTGACTATATTTGTTGTCCCTTTTTCCATTGCAGGTGATTGCAGATCACATATCTTGCAAACGTGACATTATTTTCACTTCAAAATTCAGAAGTGTGGTTATTTTTATAGTGCCATGAGGGGAAATTTGTATTAGAGTTCATGTATTAGCACAATGAAAGAAGGAAAACAGCATCAACATGAAATAACAGAGTCAGGGTGCTAATTTTTATTGTGAATCTTAGTAATTCTAATGCTAAAAAAGAGGTGGAGCCTTTAGTCCTTCAAACACATGCTCTTAAACTGTGATGTGAGGGCGACAGCTGGTCTCAGTCCTCACCACTAGAGCTCAGTGTTGTGTCAGTGATGATATTTAACGATGGATGTGGTCCTGTGTGTGTGTATGTGTGTGTGTGTGTGTGTGTGTGTGTGTGTAGTAGTAGTAGTAGTAGTAGTTTTTGTTGATGCTGCTCTAAAAAACATGACGATAAGTAGAAGTGTGTGTCAGATGAAAGCAAAAGCAAATATTTAAATGATGCCCCTGCAATAATTCAAGGAGGTGCTGGCGTGTAATGAGACGATTTCATCATTTTGCTATGCTGACTGGATTGAACGGTGATGAGCGCGGTGCTGGTGGCACATTTAGCCACTGACCCATAACAATCAAACAACAGCACAGTGACAAATGGAGCTTGCAGCTATCTGTTCATTTGATCAGTTTACACTCTGTGGACAAACAATCATCCAACACTTGACTTATTTTTCAGCAGAAAAATGCACTACACACACACACACACACACACACACACACACACACACACACACACACACACACACACACACACACACACACACACACACACACACACACACACACACACACACACACACACACACACACACACACAGACACACACACACACACACACACACACACACACGGCACACGGCAGAGAGTGGTTGGGATCCTGCTCATCTGCCCTCAGATAAAGAGATATTTGTTCATGTGGTTACATAATGACCACGGAGCTGTGAGCCAACACAGAGGTGAGGACAAGCAAATACCACACAGGCCCCTCCAGTCTCTGCTTTTCACAGCATTTTGAATAGTCTGTCATGTTCTACATTCAGTGTAGAACTTCTCCTGTCAGTCGTGTGGAAAATGTGTCAGACTCCATCTTTGAAATGTTAAACATCCGTTATTATCAGTTTGTATGAATGTATTCCTGAGTGAATCACATTAATTTTTTTAAGGAAAATGAGTGAACCAGAAATGAAATTAGCAATCAGCAGTGTTTTAATGACTCAAGAAAGATAACAGCCTGAATCCCCATGTGTAATCATTTCCTCGGTGCCAGATAATGCAAGTGGTCTGTGATAATGGACAACCACATGTTTGTTGTCTTTTTAGACAGAAGGAAAATCCAAGCAGATAAAACACGAATGCTGATATATTTTTCCAATAGTGTAATGTTTCTTCTGCAATAAACGTGTATCATGTGTTGGTATCTGTCTGCAACCTTCGCTTATGTAATACGTGAAACCTTGAGCCATGAAAAGAAGTAAAACACACTATTTACATTTTAAATTTGCACAAAAACTGACAAAGTAGGAGGACAAATTGTGCCTCAGAATCAAAGACAAAACTATCTCACAGTCTGTACCAGGAGTATTCATGCAGTCCTTCAAATGAAATAAAATAAGATTTCCTCTTTCACTAACTCTAAAAGATCTATTATATACATTTAGACAGAAACTTTATTGAAATGTCACAGATGAGATCAATCAAATGTAAAATTTCACTTCTATTTCTGGCAAAACAGAACAAATGACAACAAAGCAGTTATTCAGTGATGATCCTGTAGCACAATAACAGCAAATTAGTTAATTATTATAGTGATAAAACCTATAAATGTAAGTTTAAGATATCTCTGTGTTACTCTGTGGAGCTTGTAATGATGTCTATTAACATCAAGTGAAAAATTTGCATTGTTTACTCGTGGCAAAAAGACTGACATGGAGTTTTGGTTGCACACGTCAGCATGAATATTTCCAAACAAGAATGCTAAAAAGTTTTTATTTTTATTTTTATAGATAACGCATTTGAATTTCTACAGATTAGCTAAAGTAAATGCAGTATACTTTTACTTTCCTAATTACCTGATAAATAGTTTTGCCTATAAAATTAAGAAGACAAATGAAAGAATCTGGAGCCAGAATCTTTTGGCATTTTGTTTTAAAAATTACTTTAACAATAAACTGACATTATAATAGAATTAATTTTTTTGTTTGTTAAAGGGAATAATTATCTAATTTCTGCTCTGTGTAATTTACCAGAGGTTGTCAATATTTGTTTTAGTGTAAGTACATTTCCTCATATTTACTGAGCTAAAGAAACCAGCTTGATGAAGAACATCTCACAAAGAAAATATCACTTGGAACATTTTTACTTCTTAGAGAGGCCTTAGAGTTACTTTTTTTGCCAGTTACAACAAACACCAACAAATGAATGTCAAGTGACAATCCTCCCTTTCCATTAGTGACACACATAACTATAATTTAAATCATTACTGCATTCTTTATCCTCTTTAATCACGCACTCTATTTCTAGAAATGCGTTATGATGCAGAACCAAACTCATTCAGTGTGTTAATTAACTCTCCCCCCACATACACTGCTGCAGTCATAAAATGCATCACATATCATGGTATCCACCTTAATGTGTTCTGACCTCATTTTCCGAACAAAATGTACACACTATGCTGAACTTAACCTAACTTAACTCGACACATATGCCTCCGCATAGTCATGTTGTGCAGAGTGACACAGATGAGCTGAGTGCCTGAAGTGTAGGAGGCAGATATGGGAAGAAGGAGGATGCTGGTGGCTAGTCGGCTCATTTGTTCCAGATGATTCTGATTTTATCTTCCATGTTTCTAGAGATGACTAAATGTAAACAATGAAGCACTGCTGCCGGTGTGAAAGTGTATGTGTGTCTGTTCTTGTCAGTCAGTGGGCAGTTTCACTGAATAGCAATGTAATGGATGGTGTGACAAATAGCTTTGAAAACAAGACAGACGAAACAAAAGGTTATAAAAGTCAAGCTAACCGCGCTTAGTTTATGACACTTAGTTTAAAGTATCTACCAACCGTGTCCACCCACCTGAAAAGTTTTCTCTTTTCATTGCTTTTTAACATTAAATCGTGGTTCATTTAATGAGACTTTTGTCGACAGAAATTTACAAGTACTCTTTCGTGTCAGTGAAAACAGTATCAATTAATTCTAAATATAAAATGTAACAGAGGTAACTGTATAAGTGTTCAACCCCTTAGAAGTGATGCATCTAAGTCAACACAAGTGCAGCCAGTTGTAACCTGAAGCTTAGAGGAAAAGCTACACAGAGATGTTTTAAGGGCAACAAGGTGAATGTCCAGAACACAGACCTTAATCCAATTGAGAATTTGTGGCTGGACTCAGAATAAGCTGTTCGTTTATGATCCCCATTTAACCGGATAGAGCTTCGGCAATTTTGCAAGAAAAGAATGACATAAAATTGCAGTGTCCAGATGTGCAAGGCTTATTGAGATCTGCCAAGACTCAATGCTGTAACTGCAGCCACGGGTGCATCTACTAAATACTGGCTTGAAGGGGGTGAATAGTTATGCAATTACTTTTTTTTTTTAAAGATTTATAATTTTTATAAAGTGCCAAAACTTAGTAGCAATCTATTTTCACCTTGACATGAATGGCTTTTTCTTTGATCAACTGTTGTCACCAACGCAAATTATACTGTGATTTTGAAAAGCAATATAGAGCTTCCAAGGGGGCTGAATGCTTTTTATAAGTATTGCATATGCTTAACTCATTCTCATATATGAATCTTTTTTAGCTTTCTTAGCCTAATTTGACCCTGTTTGCTTCTTCAGTTAGGATGACAGCGAAACCCTTATGTATGTACAGATTGAGATTAATAGATGTGTGTGCGAGTTTGTGTGTTATAGACGCCTGGATAATCATGTCACATTCCTGTCCATCAGGGTTCTCATGTTTATGCCAGTCCTGAGCTGCGTGCCAGCTGGGAGTACACACATTATACACACAGGCAAAAACACACATGCACGCAAATCCTACTTATGTATATGAAGGGCTTATGCAAACCCACCGCAGGGGATAAAGTCATGAGCACAAGAGAGTTACAGCCATATCAGAGGGTGAAGAATATCCCATGATAGATGGATAGAGAGAAATGACTTACAAGCTTTGTCTGTAATATTTGAATTTAATTTCATAAGTTTATCATGACGCCACGTCTGGCACCTGTCTGTCACTGACACAATGTCAGGCTCTGTTTGGCTACAAAGTGTTTCACAATAGTTACATTCGTAGTATTTATCTATTTTCCCCCTAAAACCCAAACTGCTGTAATCCATGACTAATCCAATCGAGGCCTGGCAGTGAAATATGAAGCCAAAATAACACCCAAACACTGATCTGAGAGGGCAGAAAGTCTTGCTTTATTTGACCTTCATGGGCGCGCTTGAATAAACAGTGTGTTTCGTGTTAATCTGGGCCTGTGATGGTTCATTACAGTAATTAAGAGGTCAGTGTAAATGAGTTTGACAGGTTGGACCGGCGTACTGTGGGTACAACAGGAGCCTCAGGCCAGTTCAAGGCCCGATGCCCGGCAGACAGCGTCACCGCTTCAGTTGCATAACGCTCTAATTGCATCTTGGCTCGATTTTGCTTTCCCTCTCTTGCATTTATCGTCCATTTTTCTGGCTCTTTCTGTGACTGGACAAGCATTCCAGACCTCCATTTGATGTTCTTAGGAAGAGTCAGTTTAATTGCACTTAGAGGTTCAAACCTGCCAAACATGGGTCATGTTTGTGTTAACATGGTTTCACTGCTGCTGCACACGTAACAGCAGGATGAAGTGGGGAACTGAGGATTTGAATGAAGTGAATGAGTTAGAATGGAACGGGGTTATGACATGATTTTATTTTCCGCTGATAAATAATCATTAGATCCTGTTACATCATGTTGTGATATTTGTCCTGAATATTTCATAAATCGTTGATGGAAGCACTGTTTCAGGTTTTTTTTTGTTTTGTATCCATTTCATTTTTATAGAATATATTCTACGTGACATGATGGCTACGTTACATATCATGGTGAAGTGCAACAAATTGGTTCAATGTGAAGAATTGATTATAAGACTTAGTGGATATAGACAATCTGATAACTTAGAACATATTTAAAGAAATGCATTTAACTAAAATACATCTGGTTTTGTTTTGCAGATTATTTCTGTAATTTTTATAAATATTGGAAAGTGATTTTTAAAAATTACAAAAATAAATGGTGAATTTAGATGTCTAATGTTAAATAAGCTCAAAAAACTGTGAATGTGAATAATCATGAAAAAATATAGGCTGAAAATATAGTACTTTTTCTTTATTTAATAAGTTAAACTGATTGAAACTGACTTTTTGGAAGAAGCCAAAAAGGTTGGAAACCACTGGCTTACTCTTGTGTTACATTTTTAAACCCACCTAAAACTGTCATAGTACAGTTGTTTATGTTTCCCTGTGAAATCTAGTGGAGTGGAATAACAAAGTGGCATAAAATGAAAAAACTTAATTAAAATACAAGTATCTTAAAACTGGACTTAGCCATCGTAGGTCATGAGGGAGTGTTATCAGGAACAATAAGTCCTGATGTATCTCTGTCTTCTCATCACACAGTGCTTATAGTAGCAGCTGTCTAATCTGTTCCAAACTGACCTAAAAACCAACTTCACACTCTGTCTGTGTGAACAGGTGCATTTCCACATAGACACCTCACTGATGGCAGAACTCGAATCAAATCATATACAGATTTTTAAGCAGGTCAGGAGATTAATCCTCACAGTCATCATCATTTTAGTCACACAAGATTTATTTTTTTCCTGTATAATCTTCATTAGCAAAAAGGAGTCGAGGCAGCATCTACATTCAGTCTGTCTTGTTTTCTTTCATCGCTCCATCGTTACATTATTGACCCGTTTATGTAACTGCCTGTGCAGAGCCTGTCACTGTCATGTAAGCTCAATTTAACACCTGTCACAACAGGCTTGGCTGAGTTTCTGATTCATACAGCTCTGGCTTTCTGTCAGCATGAATCTCACAAAATTTCTCACTTTGCTTCCTCTTAATTAAATATATCGTCTCTATGTGCACATTCTGCTGCTCATTTTGGCATTTGAGTTCAGCTGAATATGAACAAATTATGTATTTATATGTATATATTTTAAAAAAAATCTAAATCACATTTTCACTGTAAAAACTGGACAAGTGTGTGGTATCTCTTATTAAGTGAAGCATGCAGCTGAATCTGTTGAAATAAGAGATTTGTGCTCACACGAAAATGCAAAAATTTTGGCATGGCCATTGTGTGGAAAAATAAAAAGCATCAGTGCACCTTTGACACAACAGTACTTGCTGGTTTTAACCCCCCACTCTGCCTGTACAGCCTGAGGCAGCAGTGTGCAGGTCTGTGTGTCGGACAGTGGAGCAATTCTCAGATGGCAGTGAGAGGACGCAGTGAGACATATGATGCTGGGGATCACATGCAGGAGACAGACAGTCTGAACATCGCATACACAAGGTTGTGTTCGCTAACTATACTCCTGAACTGATTAGTGCTAAAAGACGCAAGACCTGCGATATTTTTCTGTGCACACACATGAAAGAGGGTGAGTTTATTCGAGGTTTATAAGAAGAATTAAGCTTAAATTATGCTAAATGCATTACAAACATTAGCACGGTTACACAAACAAGAATGCAAACACCCAGAAATAAAAATAGAAACCTCTGTTTTTCTCCTCATGTTTGCATGTTGTGTCATATCTCTGAGTAAGAGTCAAGGATAAGTCCTACAAGCATCAAACAGCCGAGAGGACACTGGAGCTGGGGTCGTCTGAGCTGTCCTCAAATATTTAGAGGAGCAAGACTGTGGAAAAGTTCACCACCTTTCAGCAGAGTATTAAATGAAAGTGCTTCACAGTTGTAAGATAACTGAGAGAGTGATTTGCAGAAAGACAAAGAAACAAATTGACAGAAGTGGACAAACAAGGGTGACCTGTATGTACAGTTGGTGTTGGATGACTTTTACAAAGTAGAACAATGGGATTATTGTTTCACATTGATCATGAGAGTGTGCACGTGTGTGTTTTATGTGCAATGGGTGACATCGAGCTCATTAGATGTTGCAGCAGATTTAATTAAAGCGACAAAAAAGTATTAATATATTGATGAACAGGGGTGTGACTCCAGTGGCCCAAAAAGCTATGACACTATTTCGTTTGTGGCAAAAAGCTGCTGTTGCCATAGTGACTTTAACCACTGTTATGTAAGTGTTCTACTTACTGTGGCAACCTTCACAAAGCAATGGGCTACAAGGACGCATATGCACACGTGTCATACAGTGGCATCCAAGAATTATAGCATAGACTAACTGTAATTCTATAGTATGCAGGCATTGTAATAAACATACGCATCCACAAACACACAATACACAGTGTAATGACAGAATGGGATCATTCTGATGGTTGAAAGCAGCCCACTGACCCTGAGGCTGTTACGCAACATTGGCTACAACCCCCCCCCAGCAGAGAGGAGATGCAAGAGCTTATCTTCTCCATCATTCCATCCTCTCATCTGTCAGTCTCTCCATCCGCCTGCGATCACACAACAGGGAAACATCACATGCAACATCTTGCTTCAGAGACGACCCCGACTTTGCCGCGGATCTCTGACACTTCATTAAACGTGTTAAATGCTGTCCTCTGAGGGCCTCCTGTAAATACAAACGCATGCGCTCATAAAGCCCCCTAACCCTGCCTTGACCTAGACTCTCAAAGATTAGAGTGTCTGTCTGCTCTGTAACCCAGTAAAGGACCTGACCTTATATTGTACTGTCCTAAACTGCTGCAGGATCAGCAGGACTGACAATGGCATACAGTATATAAAAAGCATGCAGAAGTTGATCAGCCACATTTTGAAAGCAGTGTTTACTTACAAAGATAATTAATAATATGAATTTAATATACATACAGTGAAAAACAATGTCCAGAAATAACAACTGCAATTTTTATGTGATGTTTGATCTTTTTTTAGCTCACTTAAACACAGTTAGTGATTATAGCAAGCATGAATGTGCATTTGTCTGATCTCGAGGGACAACATGTTCACATCCAATACTCAGCAAGCATGTGACAGATGGAGATACGCAGGAGGTCACTATTTTCAGCATCAACTGAACCAGGCGCACAGCCTCTATAGTATACTATACTACGTGACAAGCAAACGAATAAAAAGAAATCCCTCAGAAAGTGTTATGTCCTAATTTTACAAGCGAGCAGAGTGAAATGTCAAGTATCAAAATGCTCCTGTAACTAATGACCTTGAATGCAAAATTGATTGATTTGATATTTGCGTGGCAGATGGATGAAAGTTGGTGCCAGCAGTACAGTACATTCCAGAGAGAGGACACTGAAGTGGTAATGGCCCGTGTGCTCTGTTGACATAAGCCCGTGTCTGCTTAACAGCTTTCCTCCACGCCGACCACTGCCTCTCCTCACATCACACAAAGCCTGTAACTCGCCTCCTTCCTGTCTGCCTCAGACCGGCTGGAGATGACCAGGACTGGCTGAGGCTGCCGTCATCCTCCTCTTTCCAGTCATCTCTGTCTGCAGCAGATATTGTTGGACACTGAGGAAAACAAGGCTGTAGATAGATTTGGGGAATCTTGTGTCTTGGCTGCACTCCACATTACAGGGTGCATCTACAGTCGGCCTCATGTTTGTTATGTGCGTCGGTTATTTTCTTCCCAGCAGGTGGTGGGCCTCCAGTGCTCGGCCGTACTGAGTTGCAGTCCGATCATACTTTCCAGGGCATCTATAGAGATATTAATTAGTCTTTCATCATGGGCTTGTACTGACTGGCTTTCAGAGAGAGGTCATTTGCCTCACATGTACACACCCGAGGAACGACCTCACATTGTGAATGTTTACATAAAACTCAGCCTCTGTGACATTTGAACCAAATGTGAGCTCAAAACTCAGTGACTGAAAAGCTTCTCCACCAGCAGCCCCAAGCATGAAAGAAGACACTGAAGTTACACAAACCAACATCTTTAATTTCTCCTCCAACAAACTGTGGACAACACAGATATACAAGATAGAGGTATCCAAACATGTCAAATAACAATATTAATTAATATCATTATTGTAACATTAATAACATGGAATGTACTACTCTCCATTCACATTCTTTTTTGAACTTTTAGTTTATTTTATGAAACATGTCAAATAAATAAATGGCTCTATATCATCTGTCTCTGACACCTATATGAATATAGTCTCTGAGTGAAGATGAGCAGGGGGAGAAGGATGGTAGAATCAACCGGCGAAAGAGAAGAATGAAGGGTGTGAGCTCAGTGGCTCTCGTCCTCATACAGCTCCACTCTCTTTGATAGCCCTGTCTCAGTCTAAACACACACTCACTCAGCAGAGTCTTGAAGTGCATGTTCATGTGTGCAAAATGACGACACCTTCTTTGGAAATCAGACACAAGGAAAACGTCTCTACTCTCTGACACTTCAAACTGCTTTTATTTGCTGCCTACCCTTCATCTTCATGGTTAGGTGGGTTAACACAGAAGGATGACAACGGGTAAATCACTGCATCATTCACACAGATGGCTCTTCTATGTTACTTGCAGGTTTGCTTCATATCCCGAAGACGGACGTACACAACATCAAAAAGCACCAATGGCAGAAACAGGAAGGGGGTCCAATGAAAAGACCAGCTACAACAAGGTCCAATTTTGAAGACGAGATTAGAAATCTCTGTGTAGTCCTTCCCTCCTCTGTTCCTCCAAGGGTCAGAGAGTGTGCTATTGTGTCTCTGTGTTTGACTTGATGTGTGTCTTCAGTCTGTGCTGTGGTTCTCCAGCTCGGAGATGATGGTGATCAGGTTCTGGAGACCAAATATGTAGCCGCTGTCCTGGCCCTCATGAACCACACTGTCCTCCCGGTAATGTCTGCAAGTGGTGTGGGCAAAGTCTATCATCCTGACATCCACCACAGGGCTGCGGGAGTCTGAGCGGGACAGACGAGCCTGGCTCATACCTGAGCTCCCGGCACTGCTGCTACTGCTGGAGCAACTGCTGCTGCCATCGCTTGATGTGGAGGGGCTGTGTGGAAAACCAAGTGCACCTGCAACTTCACCGTCCTCCTCCTCTTCCTCTTCCTCCTCCATTTCTGGTTCAGCTTCCACCTCCTCGTCCTCCTCATCATCCTCATCCTCTTCAGAAAGTCCGTCTTCAGTGCGTCGGCGTGTGTGTTTCCTGTGTGGTGATCCATCATAGATGATGAGGAGGGAACTGGAGTAGAAACGGTACGATTCGCATCCTTCCAAGGCGGCTTGCATGTCTCTGAGTCTGCTCAGCACCGGGGAGAGCAGTTCACGTCTTAGACGCCGTCCGCTGTGGAAGAACTGGAACAGAGCCTCCTTGAAGCCCGGCAGGGTCAATTTGCGGCCATGATACTTGTTCATAAACATCAGCTGGCCTGTGTCAGATTGGTACACCTGCAGTGATGGAGACACATGGAGAAGTTGGAAAAGTCTGCTTAAGAGGTTCAAAGTCAATTTACAGTCAGCTTTAATTTTACATTTTATTACAAAGTTTATATAAATCTTTAGTGAGTTATTTATCATTTTTCAACACTCTAAATAGTCATGGCAGTGAAGGAAAAGGGATATGTTTTGATGGGATGTGAATATAGTCTGATGGTGTTCTATTGTTCTCAAATGAAGAAAGTGTCAAAGTCAAATTTTCCTGCCTTTTGGTGCTAGAGGTGCTAATTTCAAACCTTTGTTGCAGAGTATATCCATATAAATCACAATTTAAGCAGCCTTTTGAAGCAATAGTTCCAAATATTAAGGCAAAATGTCACTTCTGACTATTTCTTGACTGGGATCAATACCTCCTTGGAGTTTCAGCTGCTTGCCTGGCAGATAAATAACCCCCATAAAACATCAAATTGTCATTTTCACATTTTTTGTACAAATTTTGCGTACACAGTGACTTTTGTATAAATTAAGCAAAATAGATAAGTACGAGTTGTAGAGCTGCAAGTAGATAGATAAGTCTTTTGTGCTAAGCTGTCTGCTCGCTCTAAACTTATACGTAACAAACAAAAATGAGAACAGTCTGAACCTTCTCATCTAACTTTCTGCAGATTTCTCCAAATGTTTAACTCCTCCTTTAAGACATTAAGCCTCCTTAAGAGTCCTGAACGCAGAAGTTTGATCTGAAAGCTCACCTGCATGCCACAGAGGCGGACTCCTATCGAGGCTGATGTGCTCTGCTGACACTTGCGGATCTGCACGGCCTTCTTCTCCTCTGAAGCATCGTCTCCATGCTGCCGTGTGCCCATCTTCAGATCCAACACACATGGCACAGTGTGCTGCCAGGTTAGGTTCTCTAGCAGGATGAATTCTGTGAAACTGAGTCAAGGAGGAAAATCTCCACCTTCTGCCACACTAACAACTTTAACCTGCTGAACAAAGATTGACTATAAAAACAAACAAAATGGATCAAATTTTTCCCTTCACAGGTTTCACTGCACTCACATTTGTTATATTTCCACTGTTAAAAGTAACATGAAGTTAAAGTAACATCAAGTGACTAATGGGAGTACTTTTGAAACACGACTCCATGACAGAGAAACTGATAGCAAGACAGTGTATTAGATAAAAGGTCTCAGACAGAAGCTGAAGGTACTGATAACCATGCACATGTTCTAATAGCATGGAAATAAGCAGGTGTCAAGTTGTCCTGGTGGCTCAGTTGGCCAAGAAACATGCTCTGGCTTAGAATCTCTGGTGTATTTTATTACTATCTCAACAACGTTTAATCCTGTTTCTGTCTTCTCTGTGATATTAAATGTTGTTAAGAGGGAATTTTTAAACAGTGTAGCTTTCAGACAGTGAAAGGATACTGTACTGGTTGCGGTGCTTCGCATTCTCTTTCATCCTCTGCAGGTGCTGCTGGTGACACTTGAGGCTCCAGGGGTTGTGTTTGAGCTGTGGGACGGCGTTACTGTGACTGTGCTCCAGTCGATAATACAGCACCTCGGCCTGCTGCAGCCACTCCAGCTCCATGTCCTCAGGCAGCATGTGAACACTGAGTGACAGACACAGAGAGATCCTTATTAGATTTATATACAAAGCAGAGAGAACAAACAGCATGTGCACATAGCTAAAGTATGCCACGTGGTTGGTAGAGCATGAAAAATAGAGCAGTGCCATTCTCCTGTAGTCAACCATCAACCAGTATCCTCCTTCTAGTTGTTTCTGCTTCCTGAAGGCCATGCCTGACTGAGTCAGCGTATTGTGCTTGTATATACGGACAGACATGCAGTTATGTAACTCTGAGTCTGTGACCCTCCTCCAGCTGCAAAGCCCAGGGGTTCAGCCTTTTACTGGATTTAGAGCTACTTCTGCCTCTGGCTGTATGTGTAAGTCAGCTTGTGCGTCATGACTAGATTACCGTGAGTCTTCAGACTACAGCTTTACCATTAATGGAGAACTATTAAGGAGCTATGGACTAAAGTTGGTTAAAATATGTCACGGTTGTATAATGTATCAGAAAATGCATCATCTTGTTTCACTGACATGAGCTGTGATATCAGTGACTCACTTTGCCCCCACCTGTTGACGCACTGACCACATATTTATCTGTATCATGGATCTTTGAGAGAACTGCTGTCTGTGTTGGGACATTTTCTTTTATCTCACCTCTTGTCCTTGTCTTTGCGAGAGTGGCGGATTCGGCCATCTTTGCTGTAATTTTCACTGTCCACGAGCAGTGAGGATGCCATCATTTTCCCCCACTTGAGCATCTTACTCTTGGGCTCACAGTCTGTTGAGTGGTCCTTGTTCTCTAGATCTGCTGCTGGATCACTGTGGAGCGGGTAGGCGATTAGGCAAAGATTCCCTTCTTCATCCTCCTCAAAGCTTACTGACACCACACCTGGGACAAGAACAGAGATGAAGCAAGAAAGATCATTTAAACCTCATTTTTATGGAGCAGTACAGAGAATGTGCTTAACACAAACACACATACACACACAAAAGTACAGTAAAGCAAACAGGCTAAAAAAAAGCCTTTTCTGTGAAATGTCTTTAGTGCTGTATGTACTGTATGTAATTTTAGCAGTAGCAAGATTGAAAGAAGAGATGTGTGTTTGAAAAATCTGTGTTAAACTATCTGACTCTCAGCTCTCAAAGTACACCAATAAGCTAAAATAACAGCCCACACACAAAAGACAAAAGGCTACTATAACTTAATTCAGCATCCTGTTTATTTATTAGCAACAATTTTCTCTCACACAAAATAGTCAGCATTACACACACTGTATATCATGCAGCAACCACAATTCAACACTGCACACAAATACATGGTATGATGCCAAAAAGCTTCTAGCTTTCTGAAGCTTTCACATCCACAAAGCAAAAGCATATTTATATTTTCACAATTTCTTCACTTGTTTGCATCATAAACAGCCACACCATTTCCTTCCATGTATGACTGAAGGAGAAGGCAAGACAAGGTGAAGGAGAGAAGGACTGAAATATATAACTGCTTAAATGGAAAAGAATGAACTGCTGTCACACTATTCAAGGTACAACGAAGAAAGAATATGATTTTAAATTCATTGTTCCAAAATCACAGGGGTTGTTGCCGTAGTTCAGTATTCTGGAGGTGAACATTTACAGCAGCAGTGGGGCTTTTAGGATGATCAGAGGGAAGAGATTGCTGTGTATCACTTTAATCTTCTCTGCTGGGGACACAAAGGAACCAGCTGCACTGGATCGTGAGGCAGCGTCTTAGGTAACATTTAAAGGGGATGTGCAGTAGTAGAATGGGATGGAAAATGGTAAGGACATAAGAAGAGCTTCTTAGGACCCTGTAGATTCTCGTTTGCTGTCAAAACGATTGCCTCGCTTGTGTTTAAACCCTCACACCCTCTGAATGAAAGAATGAGCAAAAACTAAGAGGAGCTTGCAGATATGTGTGAGAGAAGCATAACCAATCTGAATGAGAGGCGACATGTCAAACCAGTCCAGCAGAATTCTGTTTGCTAACATCACTCACTGCGCTTCATTTCTGAAGATCTTACAAGAGGTGTGGTGATGAGTTCTTCCAGTCTGTGGACTGATCCGCAGTCATCTGGAGCTTTTCTGAAGCAATACCTATGTTGACCTTTTCAGGTGACCCCCTCCAGCAGCTCCACCTCCTTCTGGATGTCACTTTGCATCTGTTTCAACATGCCAGCTGTGTGCCAGGAAAAGAAACACATTCTCCCACCTGCTCAGCTGACTTACCTGTGTTAGTACAGCCTTTTACACACAGGACACCACAACCAGCTGGCCTATTTGCAGGAGTCCCACTCACAGTCTCAGCTACAGCACCCTCTTGTGGCACTTTTTGGTACACTGCTGGTGGGCACCTAAAAACAACCCTCATGCAGGGAGCTCTTGTCCTAAAAATCTCAAATGCACACACAACCTGCAAAAGTAGGTTCTGCGAAACATCTTTTCCCATCTAGACTTCCACATATGCATGCATAGCAGACAAATAAAGCATATCAACACAACACAACAGGCAGCACAAAGGTTAGAAAGGCTTGTTTTCATTACCTCTGTACTGTGGGGTAAACTTCCTCATTGCAGCAGGCAGACTCTTGTAGAACTGATGTTCACGGGGAATGAGGGGCTTGCAGATGGTTTGCTCCCCAAAACGCAGAACACAGGAATGTCCCCCCACCTGGTGCACGAAGGGCTCAAGCATCACCCCTTTCTCCATGTAGCACTGTTGGTGTTGCAGCTGGTTCTTCAGCTGGTTCTGCTGCTGCTGCTGCTGCTTTTGCTTTTGCTCTGCATCCATGGCCTCCTGGGCCTGAGCCTCCACAGCCGGACTCATCCTCCTCTGGCCCTGACCACACTACCGCGAGCATTAGCCTGCTCACACACGGACACACAATGTGGTGGGGGCCCTATGTGGTAGGGACACGCACACACTCAGTCACACACTGCAGATCCCCAGAGGACTAGTCCTAGTGTGTCGCATTGAGATCGAAGGTTTTTTGCAAAATATCCTCACGATGTCTTCAGAGGCTGTTGTTGTGATGATGAGCTGCTTTGTCAGGGATTCTGCTGGTCGAAAACAAAGAACAGGAAGGAGGAAATAGAGGAGAAACAGAATAGACAGCTCAGGTTTAGTTGATATTTGATCTCTTCACTTCCTTGTCTGGCAGCTCTTGTAGCCGAGCAGAAACAGAAAGCCCTTGTATGTCCTTTAAATGTTAAGGTTTGGACCTGTGCTGCTGCGGCAGATGAGGCAAACAGAGACAGGTCCTGCTTGTGCCTCCGCTGCAGACTGAGCGCTCTTTGACAGCTGAAGCAGACTCGCCACTGGTAAAGCTCTCGCAAGCCTGACACTTGGCCCGCCCCATCACAAGCAACCCACCAATGACAAGCATCCAAAGCAGGCTGCTGGGTGGTAACCCTTTGAGGCAAAGAAGCAAGCGAACAAAGACAGTGGTGGGAGGGGGGATTCTGGGGGAAGGGAGAGAGGAAAGAAGAATAAAAACAAGGAGGGAGGTCGAAGCTGAACTCAGCTGTTTCTCTGTCTGTATGACAGCAGGGTTTTAACAACCTGACAGCACAAGCAGCACTATTTCCTCATATAAAGTGAGCTGTAGGGAAGGGAGACTGCGAAAAACACAAACTGACATGCAATGCAAAACAGCAGTCAAATATGAGCAAAATTACTGACATAGGAAAAAACCTGTCCTAAAAACAGCAAACAGCTTCGGCAGCATGTAATTAATAAAGATGGGGGGAAAGTGCAAAATAAAGATGCCGTCATCTTCGTTTTATATTCGAACATTTTTTCACAATTGGATTGGTTCCTCTTACACATTTACACAACATAATAAGAGGCAAGTTTTGGTGTCATTTTAAAATCTTACAAATGGTTGTGAGTTTGGTTGCTGATTATTTACAATAAAGCTACCAAATAATTTTTACTCATAAATTCTGTAATTACTAAGAAAGTGTAACTTGACGCAGCCTTCACATTTTAACCTAACACAAAGGAGTTCCATATGTAGCCTTATAGATGTGTATATCATGCATATATCTTACTTGTATATTGTGCATTTACATATTCTACTTAGACCCAGAACTTTAGTGATGTAGACAAACTGAGAAAATTCAATTCTGCAGAACACCAGTTCAGGCTTACAGTGCACAGCGTGAATGCTTTGCTGTTCATAGTTAAGCCTGGCAAATACCAATTTGTTGTTATTAAGATATATTTCCACTCTTTCAGTTTCAAGGATTTCTTCAAATGTCAGAGTGTGGCGTTATGAAGATAAGATGTGGATAGTCAGGGTGACGTCTGGGGTTTCTGAGAGCTCATGTTCTGACCACAGTGGAAACTATAATCCTTACCTCGCACCCTCCCAGCCCTTCTTGACACAGATTATCGTAGCAGGCAAAACAACATCTGATTAAACCAGTCACTTGCTGCTGCCTCAATTCAAGTCACTCTACCTTTAAACTGCTGGTGGGACAACAAAGATAAGAACATCGTGTGTTGTTACCAAAACATTTAAAATGCTGATTAGAGTATGGCTCCATGTTTGCAACCTCTAACAAATCATAACGTGTTGCTTCTCCATGCATGAATTAGTGTGCATTTCTGTGCATGCATGTGTGCTGTACATTACAGTTGGTTACTGGCTGGTTTTGCAGGGAACAGAGTCAGCACTAATCTCTCTAATCCCGCCTCTTGGAAAATGGGCCATGACAAACAAGAAGAAAATAGCAACAGTTACACTTAAACACACATGGATGTCAAGTACATATTATACACATTGAACACAAGAAGCAGGATGGCCATGGCTACTCCTGGACGGCCCCCTACACATGCTCCTGATATCTTTCATCAGTGGGCACCATAATGGACAGAGCACTCTTGACAGATAAGGCCAGTTTGGTCCCAGCAGGGAAATCTCTGTTCTGTCTTCTCTAACTCCTTGTGACCACTTACTTTTTTTAATCTTCATGGCCGAAACCACAACACGACATATGCTGGATTTTTTTGGAGTCAGATGGCTGCACGAGTTTTAAATCCTGATTTAATTTTGACTAATATTGTATAATTCTATCTGTTAGTCAAGGCTTAAAGCAATCCCTGAGTAGTAGCACTGAGACCCTCGATTAAAAAAAACCACTGTTTGACCATGTGCTTGTCTTGCTACACAAACAGGAAACAATGTCAATGTCAACACCCGCATTGGACATGACAGACAGTTGACAATGCCATAAAACCAGGAGACCCTGTAATATGTGAGAGTGATGGCTTCCAAATATACAGTTCATATGAGGTGAGGTCTGTAAACACATACATACATACACACACACACACACACACACACACACACACACACACACTTTGCACAGAGTAGAAAAAGCAATAAAAATGCAATTTACATAAATACAAGAAATGCTTTGTGTAGCCGTAACAATTCAGGCATTCGCGTCATCTCGCCAGCATCCACAGCCACAAAAATAAACAATCAGGAATGTATGTAAATCCGACAATGGTTAAATGTTGAAAGGTATAACCAATAAACTTTTTACTGCGTTCAGAAGAATTTAACAGGCACATGATGGAATACTGCAGCCCAAATTGGAAAATGACTAATAACTGCTAAGAGGAAATTACACTGACACCAACAGAAAAAAACGAAGGGAGAGGGAAATGAGTGCCATGACCTTGAAAGAAATGGGACGTGCACAGCGTCGGGCTGTTTGCAGGGGCTTTTCACACTGCTGCCGAGGCACGTGGCAGTCACGAACGGCCACGCTGAAATGTACAGGTGACATGAGGTTGAAATCCAGAAGTCTTACCTCCACAAAGCGTACAACAGTTGTGCTGTTTGAAGAACACCTCCTGACAAGATCACAGCCCTGGTGACCCTGACAAATGATAAAGGACAGATTCTAATCTCTCTAACGAAGCACATCAAGGAAACAGCTTTGCAATTCCAAACTCATTCTGACTTAAAATACACAACACACAGATAAGGTGTCAGTGGAGTGGACATATGTAAGGACGCCTATAGTGGAGGTCACCAGTCCATCGTAAGAATAACAAAGCCGAACAGACCATCGTATTTTTATTACGAGCCATTTGCAAAGCTGAGTTTCAATGGTCAGCATCTCAATTCCCAGCATTCAACAATTTTCCATAGCTGTTGCCATGGAAATGATATGAACTACGTAAGAAACAGCAGTTTTAGTTAAAAACTGAGCCTACAAATATGCTTACAACCTGACAGCACAAGCAGCATTATTCATCAATTTGTTTTGAGTCGATGTTCTTGTTACTTGCAATAGCACTAAAACATACAAACTATTTCAAAACCGTTTTACTAATACCAAAAGGTTATTTAAATTCTTTCCCATATTCATTTCACAGCACACACACCACATGTAATGGCAAAATGTAATACAGATGATGCAAACAAGGAAGATCTTCCAAAAAAGACACAAAAAGGACCAGAACTCAAACCCTGACCGAACAGTAAGCCTACATCATAATCACACCTTCAGAACAATATTTTATATTGTATATAATGTCTTTTAACGGTCCCCTACTTTCTGCTTCGTATTCTTAGTCATACCGACAGCTGTCTCAGAATCCTTACTGTGATCAGCAGGTTCAATGACATCAAAGTGGTCACTTGGCAATCTTAATCTGTGAGCTTTTATGTATCAACAAAACATAGCAGCAAAGAGGGCAGAGCGAGAGCAGGTATGTCTTTGAGGATAACCAAGTGGGTCAATGTTATATTAAATCAGGGCTGCAGCTGATTCAGAGAGCTTTACAGCACGTTCAACTGTTTGAGAAAAACGTGATCAGAAGATACAGATTCTATATATGTGGATAGGAATATATTTTTTATCTTCAAGCGGTTAGTACATTAAATTGCGAAGTACAAGCTTATGTTTGAGCTGATTTACATCAATATTGAATGACCTGTGTGTGAGATATGGTCATTTTTCAACACCCAGCGCCGAAAATGCAAGGGTCCAAATGTAAGTGGACACTTGGAAACTGTGTGTCATTTCAGCATTTGATTGAGAGCTGACCTTTAGGTTAAGGTCCTGTCTGTCAATATGAGAAGAGGGGACGGTAGCATGCAAGTTAAGAAGACAACAATGAGGCTAAATATAACAAGTCAAAAATGCAATCCAGGATGTAGATGCACTTGTTTTCTTGTTAACAATCAAGGAAAAGTTCATGAACGGATTCATGGCAAGATCAAGGCCAGATTGCAGCTTCCAAAAACAAGAATAAAAGAAAGCGGTCAAATTCTATGGACTAAAGCAACAAGAATCCACCTCAATCAAAATGATGGATAAAGAAAATGTCATGAGCCAAAGTGTACTGCCTCACCATGTCCATGATGGTGCTCGGTGGATTTGGTTCCAGACAGAAGGACAGAGTGAATACAGAGATATACAGGAGCATTCTGTGTGCTCAGATTCAGCCAAATAGTCTTCACTGGATGACATTTCATCATTCAGTGGGACAAACTAATCAAAGACAATTTCAGGGTTAATAGATAGAATATCCTTGACAGGCTGAGTCATTCACCAAATCTTAATCTGACTGAGCTGCATACAACTTGGTGATTATCAGACTGAAGGCAGGGAGGAATCACAACAAGGCTGAGCAATGAAAGCCTTGGTGTGCATTACCAGGGAAGGACAAAATAATAAATACAATGATTTTGTCCTCATGTATGTCTGTGTGGTTCATTTTCAATCAATAGCACTGTGAAGTATTAGTTAATATATCCTATGAAGCTCTCTCTATGTTAATGTACTCCCTCCCAAACCAAAGCTATGACTTTATGTAGTATTTATTACTGTATTTTAAATTAAATGCACTAAAAGCACAGAGCCTGAAGAGAAGGAAATACGTAACTTTTCAAATACCTAGGTTCTAATCTGTATGTCTATATTAAGAGGATATCTGTAGAGAAAGATGGGTGGGTGGGGGCGAGGGGAGCAGAGGAAGGAAGGAAGGGTGGCTGAGGTCAGTCTTTTGTCCTTGAGTGTTGATACTGGAGGAGGAGGATAATATGAAGGTGATGAGTGACTTGAGATATAAAACAGATGCAAGATATGGAGGCAATGTGAGGTGCAAAGTTACAAAAAGAATGGTTGTCTTAGGTCCAGGAAACACAAACAATCTTACAAACAACCCTCATTGCCCTTAATACATAATACGTCTGTCCTTAGTATTAGTCCAGGTTCTGAGTACTAGTTTGTCGTCTGTTTTTGTACTGTTGACCTTATCTCCTGCAAGAGCCTTACAAGATTTAGGATGAGACGAATAATCTGAATGAGGTGGCATGAGACTGGATTTTCCTGGATCAGTTTACACAGTGGCCAATTGGAAATGTGCACGAAGGCACTGACTCATATTCATGCGTGCAGAATGCTAAGAAGGTATCACACGTGCAGACAGGTAGTAACACAGTGATGTATACGTAAAAATCGCATTTAAAGTCAGAACCAAAACATGTCAGCACACAAACGGATATATCCCCGCTCTACTACCACTGGGCTGGCACCTGGCACAGGTGCAGTGGAAAAAGGCGGATCTTACCTGTGTGGAGATTTGCGGGGTCATTTTCCAGACTGATCACCTCACACATCACATCAAGCCCGATAAACCCGCTAACCAAATCCTCATGGGTCACCAAACACCTAATCCCCCACTAAAAATACCACATGCTGTTGGCAATTCAGGCCGCCAAGTGGCTATTAATACACAAAGTCTGCACCAAGCCAAACGCAACAGACAAAAAAACACGGGGATCACACAGGCAGGAAACAATTTACTGGCTACCACTACAGACAACGAGGGCAGACATAGAAGCCGTGCAGCTTGACACACCAAGTCAAGCTTTAGTGACTGTTCTAGCCTGTACCTGCAACAACACAGTTGCACATGTGTGTCGAAACTATTGGTCTAGTTTTGATCTAGTTGCTTCTACTATGCATATAAATATGACACTTTGCAACAATGTAGATGATAATACATAAAATCAAGCGACAAAGGTAGAAAAGCTTCACTTTTCAAAACATCTTTGTCCTTTAAAGGCTGAGTTATTTAGGAAATCCAAGATATCCCCTCTGTTTCTTTTTATGTACTGCACAAGGTAAAAGTACATCTTCCTGTTTGACACTGTGTACATAAATACATGTGTATGTGTGAGCAATGGGTGGGGGGAATTGGCAATGAGGTCATCCCTGTCATATGCACACCCACCCTGGAACTGTTTCCTGCCTGTAAATGATGCTACAAAGCACAAAGCAAGAGGAAACTGGAAAATGGAGGGGAGATGTGAGCACTGTGATAAGGAGACACAAAATAAGATAATGATGAGTACATCAGGCGTTCGGCCTCGATGACCGAATTAACTTATGATGGAGAAATATCCTTATGTCCTCACTATAAAAGACTTCTGTTTTCCTTTGCCTTAACTGTGGTGAGTGGTGAACCATTAATACATTATCAATATTGCTAGTGGACTGTTAATAATTCTTCTACTGATAAACAATAAATACACTGTACAGTAGGTTTAGTATCTCACTATAGTTGACACAGCCTGACATATTTCAGGTTGTATTCAAGTATTAAGCCAGAGTGGACTGGTGTATTGGCTTTACTTGAAAACAAGAAAGGTAGTTAATTGTAGTAGAAACATAGTTGGGGTTTTGCCTCATATTCAATATCAATGTTACCTTAAAATTAGACAAAATAGCTGTTACAGATTTCTTAAATTCAGTATCAGAGACACAAAAGTGTCTGGCATACTCAACAACTTTAAATGCTATCATAGCATAGCACAGGTGACTAAATGGAAAACTAGGGATAAATGGACACTTTTGATTTATCAATATTACATGAGCAAAAAACACCTTTCTTGCTGCAGACGTTTGACTTGCCAAATGCAGCTATAGCATTAATTCAACTCAATTCAAAACACCTTATTTATCCCCAAGGAGCAATTAAAAGGCACAGAGAGCAGCAAATAGAACAGAAACAAACATGAGACATAACACATGAACTGTGAAAGTTGTCTGTAGTAACTGACCACATAGTCAGTAGGGCAGTAAATAATGATCTTTTTCACTGTCGATTAATCTGATGATCATTTTCTCAATTTGATGATTAGCTTGATCTATAAATTGTCAGAAAATGTTAAAAAAAAAAAAAAAAAGGACAGTCAGCGTTTGCCAAAGCCCAAGATGATGTAATCTGGTTTGTCAGCAATCAAAATATACTCAGTTCACTGTCAAAAAGGAGGAAAGAAATCAGAAAAATATTCACACTTAACAAGCTGAAATTCAGAGAATTTTGACTTCAAATAATTGACAACTAATTGATAAATGGCTTACAGCTCTAAGTACTAATGGTGCCTGCATTCCTTGTTGGTGTGTCAGGTTTATGGTTTATGGACAGACTGAAATGTGAGGAATAGCATTATTGCTGTTATACCTCTGCTTTTTTTGCTATGATTGTAAATTTCTGCCCTGAGAAATACTATAGGTCAGTTTCCTTCAGCCTGAATGTAACTCTTGTTGGTCCAAGGAAAAAGGATGTGCAATGGAAATCTGAGACACTAGAAATACGTCATAGAGAAGATGGAGTTTGTTTTGGGGGACAATGAAAATGAAGATGGCTGATAAGGAAGAACTTTGGAATTGAGAAATGTCTTATTAACGCAAGCACAACGTTGTGAGCAGGGCAGGATTAAAGCTGTGACTGCTCTGAGGAAAGGGGGACAACTTGTCCTGGAAGACACCAATCTTCTGCCAGTGACAGGCAACCTTGCATTAATTAGCCAATTATTTAGACTCACAACAGTGCCAAGAGCAGGGGCGGCCATCCTAAATAGAGTCTTTATAGTCTGGCTGAGAAGACAATCACAAAAGCTCCCTCCTGTCTGTATTTACTTTAGTCTTGTATTATCTTAAATACAATACAGGATTCACAAACAATAGGATTGGTGATGCTTTGTCTTAAACTGGATGATGTGTTCTAGTATCCACTAATCCAGCAGACCTGCCAAAGGTTGTGACTGGATGGTGAATCACTGAGTTGAGGGAGTACTTATAAAGCTGTAAAGCTCAGTGACTGTACAGGAAACACAGATGTGGACGTCACACACTTCCTCGATTTGGATTTATTTACTTATACTGTCTCGCACACACCCCCCCCCCACACACACACAGCGACGTAGAATCATTGGACAGAGACTGAACTGCCTTCAGTCATTGACACTACACAGTTCACCAGCTCTAGTCTGGCACAAAACTGCTAATGGGCTCTAGTGCGCTGCTAAATGCCTCATGCACTCAGCGGTTTTATTGTGGGAAAAAGATTCACCATTAACTAACAGCAATGTATAGCACAATGTAAATAATGAATTTGTCATTAAGCCAAGAAATAACGAAACATATTTAATTAGAGAAAGATTATCTTGGTCCTACACAATTAAATTAAATTGTATGTGTATTTTTACAAACTGAAAAAATTTGCCTTGTAAAGTGACATTAACCTTTTGATGCACAAAATAGGTCAAAAGTGACCCAAATCCCATGGAAAATGGGTATCTCCTGACCCACACTGCGCATCAAAGTGTTAAACCTATAGTCCCAGAGTTGTTTTGGGACTGGGATTCTGCTTGGCTGGACTACTTCCATGGCCATTTGGCTGCGTTCCTCATCTGCAGCTGAAGAAGGTCAAAGGGCATTGGCTAACCCACTCTCTTTAGTTCATTTTCTAGGAACTAAAGTGTGGGGGCATAGCAATAGGACAGTCTGCTCACTCCCCTTACAGTATTATGGCTTGGTTGAAGAAAACCTCTGGCTGACTGCCTCTCATATTGACCACGCTCAAAAACAAATTTGCAATTTTACTCAGAGGAAAAACATCCCATTATTTTCATCACATATTTTGCAAAGAATCTGAGGGAGTAGTTCATTCCAAGAACAGGGAAAGATAACAGATGTTTCAGAAGTAGAAGAAAAGCATGATGCAACAGTTTCTATTCTAAAAAGGTTACTGTTAATGTCCGAATAAACACAAGCCAACGGCATGCACAGGCCAGTTAAGTTGGACAACAGCATGTTATACAAGTAGTTGTTTTAATACCAGACATCATGATCAAAGCAAGTATGCAGGCTGGTGAAGGTTAGGTCAAAAGTTTGGTGGGATATGTTCTGCCTCTGTTTGGCAGGGATCTTGGAGGTGAGCTCATATTGTAAGCAAAAGATACCTGTTGACATATCAGTATCACATGACCTAGTGAGGTTCCAACTGTCCACTATGGCTGAAGCCCATGTTCTGCTAACCCTATAGATAGGCTCCTTGACATAGTTGTATGTCAACATCACTCAGCACTCCATCCATTGGTTTACATGCAATAGTATGACTGTGTACTTGCCAGGACAAACAACATAAAGCAGAATCTGCAGCTGTAAATGCACAAACTACTCCCCACTCCCGCATTACCATTGATAACACCACCCTATCTCCTTCCGCTCACATCCACAAACTCGGTGTGATATTTGACAGCAACCTCACCTTTGAACCCCACATTAATCAGATCACCAAAACTGCCTATTTCCATCTCCGCAACATCGCCCGTCTCCGCCCCTTCCTCTCCTTCTCAGCCGCTGAAACCCTCATTCATGCTTTCGTCACTTCCCGCCTTGACTACTGCAATAGCATTCTCTTCGGCTCCACCTCCAAAGTTCTCAATAAACTTCAGCACATTCAAAACTCTGCAGCCTGACTCCTCACCCGAACCTGTTCTCACGACCATATCACCCCCGTCCTGCAGAACCTCCATTGGCTCCCCATTTCACACTGCTTCCAGTACAAACTGCTTCTCCTCACCTTCAAGTCCATCCATAATCTTGCCCCCTCTTACCTTACCGATTTGCTCCTCCCCTACACCCCCCCCAGGAATCTCCGCTCCTCCCACACAAACCTCCTTTCCATCCCGCACAGGACCAGCCGGCGACATTGGGGGGACAGAGCCTTCGCCATTGCCGCCCCCACACTCTGGAACTCACTCCCCCATGCCCTCCGTGACTGCACCAACCTCACCACATTTAAATCCCTTTTAAAGACTCACCTTTTTAGATCTGCTTTCCTTAAGTGATACTGTATTTTATCTTGAACTTGATTTACTGTTTACTGATTTTAATTAACTGTTTTATTTTATTGTATTTTATGTACAGCATCTTTGAGTTACTTGTAAAGCGCTTTATAAATAAAATCTATTATTATTATTATTATTATTATTATTGTTATTGTTATTGTTATTGTTATTGTTATTGTTATTATTATTATTATTATTATTATTATTAAACTAGGGGTGAATATGCAGTGTAAGTGGCTGTTCCATGTAGAAATAATTTATCCCTAAAAACAATTATGCACCTAAATGAGAAGTTATTAACCTGGTTAAATAAAGGGAATAAATACTTTTTATGGTCATAAATAAATTTCTTGTTAATACTAGCGGTTGAGATTTCTGTAGAAAGTTATATAGGAGTGATGCCAAGATGCCAGTGTCAAGATGGCCTTATTGGGATTATTTTCATTGTCAATTAATCTCTCGATCGTTTTCTCCATTTATCGATTGTTTCGTCTATAATGTCAAAAGATGGTGAAAAATGACGATCAGTGTTTCCCAAAGCCCAAAATGACATCTTCAAATGTTTATTTTTTTTTGTCCGCAACAGAATTCTGATCTGGTGAGCAAACGATATAGAGAAGCAAATTAAATATGCAAAAAGCAAAGATGCTTTAATGTAGCTTTCTTCCAGATAAGTAGAAATGCTCTGAAAAAAGAATGAGTATATAAACATGTGCTTGTGTGGAAAAACTGTGGCAATGTCAATGACGCAAAATAATGAAAGCAAGCGCCTCTATTTAGGGTGTGCGTGTGTGTCAATATAGTAAGTGCATCCATGACATTTCCTCACCTCTGAAGTGTGTCAACTACGACCATCTAACACCCCACGTGAGGTGACGGGATGGAGGCCTACACATCCTGTAGCACATTGGCACATCTCTCATACCAAATATAAACACACACACCTCTGTCGCCTCAAATAAAGCACTCATACATCTTATCGCGTTCTATTAAAAGCTGGGAACTGACACAAACACAATGGCATGCCCTCAGTGTAGCTGCTCATACCAAGGCTCTTTGCGGACACTCACATTGCTGTTCAAAGCCAAACACAATGTGGATGAAGCTATTTCTTACCCAAAAAGGACAGGTCATTGCAATGGTGACAACACACTGTCAAATCACGTGCATCTGTGTGTATGTCGTAATAAGGATGGGGTAGAGCCAAGCTCATAAAAGTAAGGCAAAACAAATAAGGAAAAAATAAATGTGAAAAGAAAATTGAATGGGTTAGATTTGTCTAGCACTGAAGGAGAAGAGGAAAGAAACCAAGAAATAATGTGACTGAATGGTGGGAGGACAAGTGAAGCCTAACACAGGCCAGACTGAAGGAAATGTGAAGCCATGGCTTGAAACCTAATATTAACATTTTAAAAGAAATGTGATCATTGCAGTGAGAAGACATGCAACTGCTACACCCAGGACACCTAATACTCTAAACCAACTCAGCATGCAGAAAGCACACAGTCTCAGCCCTTGCTGACTACTTCCCAGATGAATATTAATCCTTGGAAAAAGCCCACACACGTGCATACACATAATACGGTAAGGCGAGGATCTAACACAGCATACAGTTACAGCAACTGAGAGGCTTGGTGCAGACTGACCTCAAGTACATGCCCATATTTATTGTGATGGAAATGAGAGAAACTAGGGGCTATCAAGCACGAGTCTGCTACTGTGATGCCCTGCTGAGCGGTTTGACTCACATGACTTGCAGTGCAGGCTGCATCTGAACACAGCATCTCAGCGCAGGAAAAATAAAACATGCCTATAACCAGCATAAGAAGTAACAATATGTTAGGCTTACCTACCTACCTATGTATCTATCTATCCATCCATCATCAGAGCTGTTATTTGTGGTTACTGTACTAACAATTATTTGATGCTTCACACGCATGCACATGCATTTTTTTGCCTAAATTAATTTTTTTTTGTCAAATATTCTCATAGTAATGTATACACTACAAGTGTGAATATATTAGTAAGCCACTAAAATATATCCATTATTATGTTCTCTGATTTTTGGAAACCAAAAGTGGCACTACTAGCACTAAAACTGGAAATAGGTCATGAAGCAAACTATGGCTCCTTTAATTACAAAGGCCACCCACTGCTCTCAGGAGCATCATCTTAATGGTGAGACTTTGGGGTATTTCAGTAGAGCATAAGTGGGTGAGTGGGAAGAGGAATAAAACCCCATTGAAGCTCAGGTGAGAAAGCAGCACAGAGAATTATAACGAGGTAGTGAAATGCATAGTGGGTTTATAGTCTGTGTGGGCTGGGACGTTGACTGCTACAAAGCAGCGTGGGCTCTGCTGGCAGCAGTGCAGCATGTTTCTGTGCCATAGACCGCTCTGCAGTGCAGTGGTTGTGTGTGCACGTGAGGAAGAGTGCACATGTCAGAGGATTACAGAAGAGCCCATCCATATCCCCCTCTGAAGACCCCCCCCCATTCAGATAAAATCTACACCTCTTGCTACACTAATGCAACCATCATTTCTATCCCTTTGTCAAATGAACATCCAGTCCTCAGTCTTCCCCAAAACAGCAGCATTTATCCACCACAATAAGCACTTCATTCCCTCAAAGCAGCAGACAACCCAGCAATCCAGCATAATATAGACAGCATTCAGTCTACTACAATTGATGTCTAAAGAAGGAAACCGCTTTTTTTTGGGACAAAATATGGTATCAATTGCAATATCTCCTATTAACCTCTCATCACCCAGTTCTATTTAACCTAAAATAACCTCTTGGCTCTCCTCCTATCACTCTGTCCCCTGTTCTCATAAGATAGTGCTCGTACCTGAATAATGAGCAGTGCAGGTGAGAGATAAGCAGAGTGGTGGGTTGGGTGCAGAGACTCCTGGGGTTTGGGGTGATGGGCCTGATGATGGCTTCTGAGTAAGTGCTGATGGGTGAGCTTGGCTTTGTTCCAAATGACTGACTTAAAACACCTGAAGCCCACAGAGAGATGGAAAAAAGGACATTTAAATGGTCTACAGTGGAAAAGTAAAGCCTCTTCTACCCTTAACATCACTGCTTGTCATATAATCTGGACAATATTTGCAAAAAGTAAAAAAACTAATAACACTAAATAGTGATCAAAACGTAAGAAATCAGTTTGTCTTTGACTTTATATTTGTACTCTTCATGGACTCAAAAAGTTAGACAAAAAGATAGTAACAGAGTTAGTAAGTAATAAATATATAATCTAAATCTGATAATAATGAACAAAGGCCATTGGACTAGATAATTTAAATATAAATGTAACGAAAATTAGCTCTTGATTTAAGACTGCATCCATATGCCACATTATAAATTTAAGCCTGGAGGAGGGAGGGTCCCCATAAAACTGGAAACTTAACAAGGTTATTCCAGTGCCTAAGAGGAAGACACATTTACAGACAATAACAACCAGGTTCATCAGTATTTATCCTGTTGTTTTAAACTCATATAAAAACATACTGTATAACCAGACTTCAAGGCTTGAATTGTGAATTCCAATTTGTGCTTTCGAAAGAGCATTCTACTTGCATGGCTTTAACATAAATGGCTGCGGAGTGATTAAGCTTACTGACAGATGGTAGGAGCTGCCTTTATTAGATTCCAGTGCTGAATTTGATGTAATTGACTGGGATTTACCTCTAAATTAGTTTATTGCATATGACTTCAAATTAACAGTGTCAAGAGGGTTCAGAAGATACCATCTAACTGAATGAAAAATGTTTAGTTTAACTGCAATTTTACTGTGAAAAAGCATGAATGTATCAAAACACCACGGAGAAGTTGTTTGGGATCACCATTGTGTTCAGTATTTACTGAACATCTTGTAACAGGGAAGAGATGTTTGGCCTTTTTTGCAACACAGTATTTGGCATCAAATAACTATAATACCTGAGAGAGAATTAAGTTTAGTTCATAACTGACAAACAGAGAACGTTGTTATAATAAATAAATAAATAAATGACATAGCTGCCGACTAAATCAAGTTTTTACCAGCTGTGGATACATGTCTGTGCAGGAGAACTACATTGTATGTTGGAGGATTTTCTCACCTGAGGGGTGAACTATGAAGTGAACTTAATGAGTAAGAGATGAATGTTCAGCTTACATCTCCCTAAACCTGCTGGATCACCATGGTAACTTATACTGCATACCCAGCGTCCTAGTTTGGAAATTATATTCAGAGTTGGGGATTTAAATTCGCTGTAAGAAGCACCACCTTTTCACCTGATCTTTTCCTGACCATATCCTCTATAAACAATACAGATTTTGAGCTGAAGGAAATCATGACACCCTGTTGAGCCTTACATTAGTAATGCCACTCAATGCAGCGTTTCAGTTACATTAGTGCAAATTGTATGCGTTGTGTTGCCATGGAAATCTACATGCATTGAGTTGGTGATGTAGAAAATGCCCAAGTATGTTTTTAGCTTCAATGCTTGGTCCTGATATGCTGCCAAGTCCATTTCACACTGCTGGATTTGCAGCTAATAGAACACAGATTTGAAAATTGATCAGCCAATTGGTATTTAAAAGAGAGAACATATTTAATTAACAACACTAATTTCACTTTGATTTGGCAAAAAAAAGGACTGTATTTTTCATTCAATGGGAAAGTGTCAGAACTAAATGTACTTCTTAAGTATCATGGTTAAGTCTATGAAGGTTAAAGTTTAGGAGCTCTAATGTGTAGCTGTCACATTAGAAATGAGCGGTTGTATTGAGAGTGCACTGAGTGGGAAAATAACTATGGCCTACACAATAATTGTTTACGAGCAATTCTTTCATTCCTTATTTGCAGCAACAGCACTTTTTGCTTTCAGAATTCTTCTATATTATACACACCCATCCATTTTAACAACCAGTTCCTTTTCACTGAAGTTTGTGCAAAAGAGTACAAGGTGTGTGTACAAGGAGCAGACTAGAGACCTTTGGTGGAGCCACTAGGCACAGAATTACTTCTGTCAGATCACCTCTGCTATGATATAACACATATGTTACCAAGCACAGACATACTAGCGAAAATTTGATAGAAGGTCACATTTCATGTAACACTTCTAAATCAGGATCAGCCTATTCCTCTGGTGATTTCCTTTTAGGGCTTTTATAACAGCAGTCTTAAAACAGGGCATACCAACTTTGTGTCCAAATCCATTTACAATCTCTGGCCCTGTTTATTTCCACTCGGAGCCAGGTGAATAACTGGGCATCTAGAAGGACGTGTCCTGCTCCTGGTGTTAGTTACATTATATTGGACCATCAGAGACCAGGTCATTTCTACCCTCCGGGTGAGGACATTTACATTTACAGCTATGCATAGTACACAGCAGCCTAAATATCTGATCTGGGATGTCTGTACCCCTAAGTCCCAAACATGTTTACGTAACACTAACATGACCTGACTTTGTAACACCACACCTGAAACAGAGTCAGATAGAGAAGGAGAGATTGAGCCTGAGAGAAGAGATCGGGACACTTAGGGTGGAAATCAAAGAACGGGTATAGTAGTTATTTTTAGAATGTGAATTGTGGACAAGTGATACCTTACAAATGTCCTTGCCTACCTGAGGCTAAAACTGTTTTGGCCTGGTCTGTCTACCTCTATCGGTCAACCCCAAAGAAACACAGAAATGCTCAGATTTAGGATATTTATGTTTTGTATATGTGCATACGCTGCTAAGAAAAAAAATACTCAGTGTCACTCACACACACACACACACACACACACACACACACACACACACACACACACACACACACACACACACACACACACACACACACACACACACACACACACACACACACACACACACACACACACACACACACACACACACACACACACACACACACACACACACAGGTACAAACCAAACCCCAAAAATAGAAACCGTTGTTTCCATGTCACTGACTTCTTCTACCATTACAGTGTTTTTGCCATGAAGGAGTTACTAAAGTGCATTTCTCCTGAGGCCAAATCCCATAACTGCACTTTGAATGAGTCAGGGACGAATTTAAAGTCAAACCAGTTGCTCTGTCTGACTCTGTCATGGCCAGTAGGATGAATACAGTATGTTCCTCAAATCATTGTGCACACACACATAAATTCGGTCAGACAAGAAATGAAAGGTGCATGTGTGTGCATGCATGCATGTTTGCATATGTAAGCAAAGCATGTATTCAGGAAGACAGATGACAAACAAAAACTGTCTGACAAATCAGATGCAAGACAGTGACAGGAAGTCTATTTTTCTGGATGTCCAGGTCCTGCAGCTGGCTAAACTAGATAAAAGAGCGACTGGATGGACAAAGGCCTCTGAAGTATCAAGAGGGAGAACAGTCCTTGGAACAGTGAGATGTGAGACAGAGGCTGAAAATGTGTGGAGACACTGGTCAGACGCCACATGAAAACAGCTGGCATTGGCAGCAGCTGCTTCGACAGTCCAGTGATAGTGAGAACAGAGGTTAAATATAAACCCAGTAATCCCCCAACAAAAGGGCATTTAATGAGAGTCTGCCTGAATGGTAGGGTATGAGCTACAGGGAGCGAGGTAGAAGGAGGAATGTAGCTGGCAAAAGCCCAGGACTATTTGCCACAGCCACTGAGAGCAGGCCAGCTACTCATCAAATGGAACAGTTTCATGCTCATTGTCCTCTCAATGACAAATACCTTGTCTTCCTTTTCTGTTCAACTAGTTTCGCTGGCACAGACAAGTAATCTACCCCAGTGCAGAACCTCACAGAACCAGGCTCCTCATTTCGAAAAGGGCTCATGGCAGCTAAGCAAAAAAATTAAGCTGGTGAAGAGATTATCATATGCAGTCTCAGGATTAAAGCTCGTCACACGTTCCATGACTGAGAGATGGTGACTAACTGGTAAGTCCCATCCACGAAGAGGAATGAGAGCCCTGTTGGTTCAGGGTTAGTATCTGAATTATTCAGGAAGGTCAAAGAAGCACTGCTGGCTCTGGGCCTGAGCCATTCTTTGATACTTGTGCCTGGGGCAGGACCATGGTGTTGCTTTCCCTCCATAACACAATCCTGATATAGTACTTGTCCATATCCAGTATCAAGCATCTAGCGTCTAGCATTTAGCTCTCAGAGGGAAGCCCTATACTGATGTAGAGTCGTGGACCAAGCTTTATTGTAACAATCACCTTCCTTAATATAAACACATAGATAGAGGCATTAGGGCAACTATTCTTAGATTTTCTGACACATCAGACTGCTGTTGCTCTATGAACCTGTTCATTAAAGAAATTTTTTGTCACTCAGCTTGCTGGCCAGTTACACTCATTGTGATATCACCTGCCTGAAGATTAAGGAAAATGTATGTGAACATGTGACAACTCGAAGTGGACATACTCACCTCGTCACGTGACAACAGAAATGCCCTAAAAGGTAAATCAGCTCAGATACATATACACGAAACACAGACCTGTCTTGCTTAAAGCTCCCAGTAAAAGTCTCTAAATCCCAAATGGCACTGTCCCAGCAAACATGGCTGTGGGTATGAATACGTGTAACACGAGCTCTCAGATCAAAGGTTTCCAAGATTAACAGGGGCTGAATGATTGACTGCAAGAAGCTGCGTGCCTTTAAAGGATCAGTGAAAGAGATGCTATGGGTCAAGAGCTGGACTAACTGAATAATAGGTGGCACCACAATAACAAGACCTGCTGAAATGCCTGTGATGATATGTGAAACTGGCACTTTGGATAGTTAGGCTCTATGGCCTATTATGCAAATACATAAATGCCTTTGCCATCCTTTAAATATTTAAAAGTAGATCCAACATGTAGTGTGCCAAGCAAGTATCGTCTCTGTTCTTTGTTATCAGAGCATGAATTTGACTGACCAAAAAGGTAGCCCTGTAGCAAACAACCTAGCAAGTATATTAATGGGGCCCAGCCCATTAGGAACAATCATTTCACTAAATTATAACCTTTTTGCAACAATTAGTCCATATAGCATCCGTCATCGTGGGATTTAGTCAACACTTTATTGAGTTTATTCTTGGTCAGTCAGATTGCACGAACTACCATCAGATCTTGCTAAGATACAAAGAAAGATGTACACTGCCGCAATCAAGTAATAAAGTCTGTTTAACCTGTTACTCCCCATCTCTGAATGTGGCCTCATGGCTTATGCCACTTGAAACAAGTTACAGTTATGGCTGGTTATCAAATAACTTCAAAATAATCCAGCTGCTGCATGTGCCGTTTATCCCTGACTGTCATGATAGTTTTTAGAAAAGCATATTACAGTGTTCTGCTCTCAGGGGACACAGAGCAAAATTCAGTAGCTTGTTCCGTATGTTTCACGGCAAAACAAATCTGTTGTAGGCGTAGCAGCCCAGCATTCACTTCATCACCATTTGGCAGCAGAAGATACAGTTGATGCTGCATAGGCTTTTTAGCGGATGGACACACTCCACTTTTCCTAAGAACTATTTCATAAATAAGCTGTTTTTTTTTTTTTTAAATTAACCAGAAAGGCTTAATTTTCTAAGTTCAGCAAAAATATACTGTTGTGCAAATACTATTAGACAGGATTTATTCTGAAGCCCCAACCTGACATTCCAAACTATGTAACAGTTGAAACAAATTATTGATTAAATCATTGTTTATCATGCCACGAGTATGTGACTACATGGACAGTTTGAATAATATCAGTGACTAAATGATTAAACGTGTTTGCGTCAGTGTGCGCACATGCACCGTGACAGATGAAAATGAGAAGAGCCTGTGAATGTGTGGTCAGAAGACAGCTTGTCATCATTCAGGCAACCGCTCAGCTTCAATTTTCAATGACACAGGATACTAACACAGCATGGGGGAGGCTAGCCGGCCGGTCAGAGGCCTTATGTGTGTGGGGGAATCCTCACTATATCTTGTGTTACGTAAGAGCAAAACACAAGTCCTATCAATTAGGAGAGATCCCCAATGGTTCCAGCGGACTCACAAAAAGGCCATGCTCACTGGCTGATCCCGGCTGACTTCATCTAAGAAAACAACTGTGTAGCTGCACTCGGTGTACCATAGGAAACAAATTTGTTATAAGAGAAATGACCAATAAGATTGATTTAGGAAGAACAGTGCAAAATAGATATATTGCTGAATTAGGAAGTGCTGGAATTGTTAATTGACAGTGATTTGATTAATAGTTATAGTCTTTCTGTTGGAAAAAAAAATCTAATATTAGTTCCAGCTTTTGCTGTTATTCTTCATTTCATTTCATTGTAAACTCAATATCTTTAAGTTTCAGACTGTTGGTCGGACAAAAACCTGGGAACCTTGTTTGACCATATGATCACTGTTTCTGACATTTTAGAAAACAAACTATGCTTTACTAAATCAAGTAAACAAACAGCAAATTAATCAGTTCAGTGCAAACCTATGCCACACAACTGGTACTAATACACACAGGCTATGTATGCTGCAGATACTACCAATGGAGTGATTCTAGACAGGTTAACAGGTCTAGATATGCCAAAGCTGCTGCTACATTAAAGATAAAAGAAGATCTATTTTCTAATACAACACTCGCAAACAACACAACCAGCGTTGACTGTTGGCCCCTCTCTGCGACTCTCATTTCACGCAAACTGTTCGAGCTGCACTTTAAAACCTCTGCTAATAATACACAAAACTCGTTAAATTAGTTGAAATAATCAAACTTTAGATTTACACCTGCCGGTTGGTTTAACGGTCACCTAGGTGATGCAGCGTCACTCAGTAACTGCGTAAAACTTCTGCTTTTCTTTTAGCTGACGTGAATGAAACGTATCTTTTTTTAAAGCAAATTTGCGTTTAAAACAAGTTACTATCCGAATAATTTCATCACATAGCGAAGTAAAACTGAGTAAATATTAAACATCACCTCGTAAGCCACGCTTCCTTCACGAACCCTCCTTCGTTTTCAAGCGTGCATTTCCGGTTGTAGCAGATGATTCTGATTGGCTCGCTACACCGGAAGTGACCGATTTCGATGCCATGGCAACAAGGGGGTTTCTAGATACTCTAGTTTTAACTGCATTTTGGTGCAAGTTAGGGGTGCTAGTGCTTTGCTTGAGTGGTTCCAATTTGTTAATCAGATGATCCTGCTAAATTTCTGAGAGAAATAGTGTAAACTGTTGACCTGCTTAGTGGATTAAAATTAAACATTTATGATTTTCCACAAATCCTTGAAATACTATGCAAAGCTAAACTTAAATCTCCCTTACAGTATGATGAGTGTAACCTTACTCAACTATAAAAGTGCTGTTAGAATCTTGAAATATTTAGTTCTTTGTCAAGCAAAGAAATCTTTGGATTTAAACCTGATAGTTGCACCATTATTTAAATTATGTCTGGATAAAATGAATATACTTTTAGAGGCACTGTGCAATTGGCAAAGTGAGGTCATTTGACTTTCTGTCTCTGCCAGCCCCATGTTTCACATTATTATCACTGACTGCAGGACAGCTGGACCTGTGGTTCTCAAACTGTGTGCCTTGGCAATGTTTGTGTTTTTATAAATGGTGCGCCTTGTGACAAAGACATTTAGGAGCAACTGACCTACACCAGGGTTGCCAGTTTTAGCTACCATCGGGAGGTGACATTGGTTATCCTGTATAATTGAAATTTCATATTTTATTCAGGTATATTATTCTTTTGCATGAACATGCTAGTATGTATACAGTTGTTTACATACATTTGTAAAGACCATGTACAGTATATGCAAACATATTAACTGTGTGCTCCCTCATGTGAAAGTCGGTTCCATATTTTTCTTTTTGTTATTTATCATTATCATCGAAGTCCATAGGCGATCTTATCTTGTCACTTGAAGGCCCACAAAAGTTTTTCTGTGAAGGCCTTGAAGCACCTCCGTAGTGGGACAGTCAGGCAAACCACGAGAGATTTACGCCCACATTTGTCCCTCCGATTGGAGGGTAATAGACACTGTGTGAGTTTACTTTTTGGAGAATTTCCACAACATCTTATGCGTTATTAATACTCATTTGGATTTTTTATTAATAATTTTATTGAATTGTAATTTGGATGACTAAAGAGGACAAGTAATCCAGGTGCTGTTGAGGAGAAAAGTTCGCCTAGAAAATCTAATAACACAAAACCCCAAATAATAATCAGACCAAATCCGCTGTCTGTGTTGCTGACAAAAAGAGAAGTTTTATTCTGTCTTCTTTTTTTAGAATGATAACCTATCTAACTAGAAATAGAAAATATCTCTTCCTCGACCTTCTCCTACTCCACCCGTGCCTTGTTGCCTTCATGCTTTATTTTCTGAAAAAGAGCTAATAGCTCCATAACCATCAAGTCTGAAGAGCCCTGTCACCAGTGTGCTCTCTTTAATGAGCTAACACAAAACGTAAAACAGTGAGTTATTTTTCTGATGAATGGATTCAGGAATATCTGTGTTTAAATCTTAATTCAAATGATCTTAGCAGATTTTAAAATGATATTTCAGCATTATAATTAATATTGCGACAGTAAAGTTTTGTACACAGGCTTCTTGATTGTGGTGTTTTGAAAAGTTAGTGTACATTATCCACCGCAGCATGATTCATACTCTTCCACTACTGGCAAATAAGCAGTTATACCCACTTACTGCAGTGTCCATCCATCCATCCATTATCTATACACCACTTAATCCTCTGTAGGGTCACATTGGGGGAGCTGGAGCTCATCAGGACTCAGGGCGAAGGCAAGGGACGCCCTGGATGGGTCGCCAGCCTATCGCAGGGTTTATATAAGAATGATGATTGCATATTTAAAAATGGAAAGCAAAAAAATAAAATCAGTTTTAGGTGCAATTATGCCTAATGTCTACCACAATGGTTGAGGAGCAGAGTTACATAACAGGTCATGAACCTGAGTCGGCAGAGAGTCGGGGGGAGGCAAGCAGCCAGGCTCCAGACAGATATCAATAGACAAGTGTGTGTGTGTGTGTGTGTGTGTGTGTGTGTGTGTGTGTGTGTGTGTGTGTGTGTGTGTGTGTGTGTGTGTGTGTGTGTGTGTGTGTGTGTGTGTGTGTGTGTGTGTGTGTGTGTGTGTTGCTAATAGAAAGAGGAGGGGGCCAAGCTGAGACTCTCCCTGAATAAAGTGTTTGCTTACTAGCCACAGCCCTGCCAGCGATCGCTTACCATCTCAGTCACTCTCCTATGTATTACTCAGCTTCTATTTTCTCATTTATTTAGTATTTGACAGATGGTGGGAAAACCTCAAATGCTCCACTCATGTGAGATAAACTTGCACCGATAATGATGTGCACATTCGCAGCAGAGAGGATGGAAATGGCTAATTCATTGCAAAGTGCGGCTGCTCTACTGACACATGGTGGCATGGCGCATTAGGTAACCACTATAACCACGGTCATTAACCCTTGTGGCCCCTCTGAGTCAAGGGGAAACGATGTGAAATGAAGAAGCCTATAAGGACTGGTGAATGTGATGCGCTAGAGGTTTTAGACTGTTGAAGTTCACAGACGGAGCAACACGGATTGGACCGGTGCAGCTGGTAGTGTCAGTCTGGTGCATGATGTCAATGGTCTTCATTTGGATGGGAACATGTAAAGCAGAGGATCATAAGCTGCACATTCTTCCTCGGCACTAATAACCTGTATGTGATCCTCCAGATATAGATAAATAGGCTACACATTGAACGGCAGAAAACAGAAGGTTCATTAAATCTTGAAAACACGTGCTAGAATATGGGAAAACTCCAGAATTCTAAAGCATGTCTATTACTGTTTCTAGCTCTTTTTTAAGGCTAAAATCTTGGAGGGCAGCATGAATTTATAATAGCCAGAGTCAGATGATTTGATATTATTTGAACTTTTTGGGATTTTAATACATAACCACTCAAAATCCAGCCTCCACTTTAGCAACATTGTTCTGTGGAGAACAAAAGAACAATGACAGCAAACTTTTTCTCAATCGCAGCTTTGATATACTGACGCAGATCAGCACCCAGGCATTTGCAAAGGTCAGCACAGTGCCGAGAAAGAACAATGCTGATCTGAACGAGGACATCTACACAGATTAACACGCAGAGACAAACCCCGCTAATGTCCTTGGAGCTGGTTCAAGGAACATTGAGTGGGTTTGTTACTTTCTCCTCAGTCAGTCTATGAAGACAATGGCTTCTTTTTGTCTCAAAGGACAACAGCGAGGTCATACTCTGTTCCCCTTAAACAACCTTCCCTTGTCACATTTGACTGTATGCATCATGGTGGGTTATGTCACAAGAGCTGCCCAACAAGACCGTCTTAGAAACACACTGGCATACTTCTGTTCTGTAGAGCAGATCTCGCCACTTCAGGGACACATTTGTTGTGTTTCAGTTATGTAACAACTAATATATATGAATTTCTGTGCTTTCTAGAATGACAAAAACACGCTGAGATACATTAATTTGCATCAGAGATGTAAGAGAGTTGCCATTTTAAAGAATTACTAACAGAAAATTATGGGAAAATTCTTCAGTGCATGTCCTGCTCTTCCCTTAAGAAATCCAATTATTCGCTTTACAGCAGTCTAACTCGGAAACATGTAATAATTGTTGTTTCACTGACTCCACCATGGTGATGTGAAACTATGCACAGGTGTGGTAGATGTACTAGATAGCAACAAGTGACCACACCACCTGCCAAACAAAGTAAAATTATCCATCCATCCATCCATCCATCCATCCATCCATCCATCCATTATCTATACACTATTTAATCCTCATTAGGGTTGTGGAGGAGCTGGAGTCTATCCCAGCTGACTCAGGGTGAAGACAAGTGACACTCTGGACAGATCTACAGTCTATCAAAGGGCTACATATGAACAAACAAGCACACTTGCATTCACACCTATGGACAATTTAGAGTTACCAATTAACCTCAGCATGTCTTTGGACTGTGGGAGGAAGCGGTAGTACCTGGAAAAAACCCACATATGCATTGAGAGAACATATAAATTCCAGCCAGAAAGATCCCAGGAAGACGAGGATGCAAACCAGAGATCTAGCTGCTAGGCTAAAGTGCTAACCACCAAACCACTGTGCAGCCCTAAAGTAAATTAAATTCAGGTAAAATATTTTCATTCTATATTTTATAAATTAAAAGACCTACAGTTCTGCAGTCAAACAGTTGTCATTTTACAGATTTTTACACTATTAAAGTGTTTACACATGAAGATTGTTCAGTAACACATTATTATTATGGCTAAAAAATGAACTACCCACTTTTTCCAAAACACTTGTTTAATATATTCAGATGGAAACTTACAGTTTCAACCAATTACTCACATTAATTACACACCATAAAATGGAGATAAACACCAGAGTTTACAAAAATATCAACTGCATTTTAATAAATAAATAGCTTCAGTTAATTTTAAGGGGGAAAAGTGCAGAAGTATCTGTGGCCATGAAAGCATTGTGAGGTCCAGCAAGCACAAAATTTCCCAATTCCATCTATTTTTTGGTTGGATGTAATTAAATTTTGCTCAGTTTGTATCCAGAATCACAGAGTTTGAATGTAAAAGTGCATAACAAAACTTATTAAATTACAATTATAAAGAAAAATCTTAAATTGATAGTATGTCAGTAGAGCTTTACATAAACTGCTACATATTTTACTACAGATAGTCATTTTACACAAAAAATAGTTTAAATAAATAAATAATTTTCTGTTAAACAAAGAGAAATAAATACAGTTTACCATTATTGACAAAGTGCTTAAAAAATGTTGAGTGATAATATTACAGATAACATGTCTTTTTTATAGAACTTTAAAAACGGAACACTATTGTGAAATCTTAATTATTTTCCATAAAATTTGGATTTTTTTTAACAGTGTACATCGCAGCATCATTATGATGGTTTGAGATTAGGCTTTAAGCAGTGTAACATGAACTGCTCTACTATTTAGAGCTCAACCTCTGTTGCAAATAGACTAGAAATGACAAAAGTTTTCTGGGTGTAATTCGCTGCTGCTCCAGTTATGCAAGCCCTGAAGCTATGCCAAATCAGTCGAGACGTCTGTGGGAGCTGCTTGGAAGTGGAACAGCTCTGAATAGAGTTTTGATTAATTAAAGCAAAAACATCCTCTCCAGTCCATCCGTCTGGCTGTCAGGCCTGCTCTCCACCTGCGGGTTTCATTCAGCCAGCAAACTGAATTGGTTTAGAGCTTGACTGGCATCTTCAGGCATTCTTTGGAGCTCTCCAAGAGCATCGGGAACAAAGTCACCAGGAAACCAGAATACAGCAGTGGAAACACAGTTATAGCCACTATGAATAGGGAGAGAGGGGGAAACCTTGCATAACCCGCAGCACAGGATATTACACAGCAACAAATTACGTAGTAACGAATGATGAAGTATAACATCCATTAAGAAAGAAGAGAGACACAATTAGATTGTAATCTCTGTCAGCTAAATTGTTTTAAGCAATCAGTGCTGAGTGGAGGAGAAATACATTTTAACCTCAGCATCATCTCCCTCAAACACAGTTGTACAATCTGTTTCAAAACTAGACAGGCATACTATGGTACTATTTTAACAAGCAGTTTGTTACAGAGAGTTCTGTACATTAGGTTGCTATTGGAGGATTTTAGAGGGCAGAGATCAAATGCTTACTGCCTAGTCATTGTACATCGATTCTGAACTTAAAAACGCAATTAGGCTTGATTTCCAGCGGTGTTGTTATTTGTTTTGTCACATCATAATGTTACCAGGTCACTGTACTTTATTTCATTTATTTATTTATTTTATTTTTTTGGAGCATTTTTCACATCATTGCTATGAATGACCTCCTTCTCCTGACCTTAACCCTGACCTTTATCATTTTGCATGATTTTTAACTTCACAACACTAACATTCAAGAGTTGAAGATTTTTATTTGCCATTTGTACACACAAACAAATAGTTTAGGCACGTAGGAATTCTTGTGCATGGCTTTCTTGGAAGTCGAATGAAAAAACAGATACCACAACTGTCAAAATAGAATTTAAAAAAAGACACTGTACAAAAGTGACATATAAAGGATAAATGCAAAAAAAAAAATAAGAGAACTAGATGTTGCAGCTGAGGTACAATAATGCTTCAATGTCAATTATCTATCTATCTATCTATCTATCTATCTATCTATCTATCTATCTATCTATCTATCTATCTATCTATCTATCTATCTATCTATCTATCTATCTATCTATCTATCTATCTATCTATCTATCTATCTAAAATTATTATTATTATTATGTTATTATATGCACACGCACACACATATAACATGCAAGATGTGTCTGAAGTGCCATGCTACTTACACCTAATCCCATCAAATCATGCTAAAGTTATGCTGATTCTGATTGTTATGTTAAAGTCACGTTTCTCATTTCTGAACACATCCAGACACAAAAGAGAGGAATATATCCCACAGCACAACTTCTTATTGATCAGGTGGGTCAGGATTTGGGCTTTTACACTTCAAATTAAAGCAGTAAAGTGGCCACTATTGTTTGTTGTTGTTTGGATCAAAGATGGAATAAGGGAGAGGCTCACCTATTAAAGAATTTTGAATACTAAAAATCTATTGGAGAATTTTGTAAAGCCAAAGATGGAGGATATATGAAACATTTCTGCCCTTTCTTCAAAAAGCCAAACATCTGCTTTGTAACTGCCAGACCAAAATACATCCAGCCAATGGTGTTGCTGCATTGACTGACCTGTGGCATTGAGAAACTGTTCACGCGTATACTGATGAAAATTTATTTTTAAACCTTATTTTGGGGCCAAGTCACCAACCTTTACAAGTGATTTTCAGTAGATTTGATTTTATACATGCACTTTTTGTGTCCTAGTTATCAGTGAAATTGCAGTTATGACTCTTTCCCCATTTATTTAAATCGGGACGTAGTTTTATAAGCTTGAAGTAACCGGCAAAGGGTGTTACCAAGATGGCTGCAGACTGATGAGAATTGCCTATACGGACTTTGTTTGCATGCACCTGCAGCTGGAAAAGTAAAATTGTTCAAATATTGCTATTATTATTGTCAGCAGTGTAGTCATTTTAGTGTATCTTGTGGTATATGGCTTTCTGACTATTTGTTTCATTTTGTTTATCAACATCCTGTTCCTATCTGTCTTGTTGGTTCTTGTACTGCTGTAATTTCCCCATAAATGAGCCTCACTTTGAAAGCAAACGGCTACAGGAACATAGTGAACTATGTGTCTCATTTCGCAGGAAGTTCTGTGATACCGCAGGTTGCTAAGCTGTGTAGTCCAATTAGTCCCATTAAAATGTCTCAGTTCCCGCCATATTGTTATTTCTCTTCCTATCATTGTTGCCTTTATTTATAAGTCTGCAGACATTGTGTAGACACACAAACCTGCAGAGCACCAGAAGAACACTTTGCACCTTTTCTGTTCTGTGCTGTCAGTCTCCTGCGTTGTTGGTGCTCCGTCGGTTCATTATCAATGCACTGCTGACTAGAACATCACCACAGAGAGCCAGTTGGCCATTCATTCAAGTTTCAATAGGAATGACGCAAATCCCTGACCTGTTTCGTGCCCCGTGGCCTGAACCTGCTCTCTTGGACTGAGGCTCTCTTGCCTCTACACGCCCTGACTGGCACTCAGACAGATTAGAACAGCTGAGACACCGCCAGAACTGCCAAATGTACCATAGGAGGTCCTATAAACCTGCTGCAGTCCCGCTGAGGCTCTCTTGGCATGATCTGATGTCTGATGTGACCCAAATGTGTAACACAAGCACATTTTGTTACATAATTCCTTGTTTAAACCACAGTGCTGCAGCTAGACCTCACTGAATCCTATTGAGCCAAACTCTGCCGGACAGCATTTGACTCTGTTTCCTCCTGAATCCTCGGTACTGTTTTTATTTTCTTCTCTGTGACCTCAATAGTTTAGCTGATATTACATCAGGTTACTTTTTAAAAAATCAATCAACTAAATGTAGGTGCAGTTTGACAGCATAGCAGTATTTAGAATGGAAAAATTTAAGGTATCCAGTAGCTCACACATTTCATCTAAGAAAAATAAGGAAACTAATATGCAAAACAATGTGCAATTAACAAACAATTAACAATTAGCAAACTGTGCAGGTTGAAGAAAAAAGCTGCAACATTGCTGTTTTTTTTTTTTTTTACAATAAAAGGTTTTAGGCAAAAATGTACTTTTTAATCTTACAGCATATACAACACTGAAGCACAAATGCAACAGGACAGTGAAGGTAAGTCATTGCAGGTAAAAACATTGTCATGAATTAGTCAGTTCTGAGATTTTAGTTTATTTTGCTTCCTTAACATGTTTTTTTTGTTGTTGTTGTTTTGTTGTTAGAGCAGTGGAAAGAAAACATTCCAAACTCACATTTATGTATTAATTTAGCTACATTTTGTCTATTGAAAAGTTATGCAGATTTGTGTTTTTATGACTTTATGATTATGGTTTTCACATTTAGCCATAAAACACCATCAACTTGTTGCACAGAAAATAATTGTTGTAATATAAGTAATCAACGGGGGAAATCTAAAAGGAATCTTAAGACTTGTAAATTGTTTTACCTCCACCCAAATTTTCGGTTTTATTCATATTTAAATTCTTCATATATAACTCATAGTCTGATAGTCTGATAGTCTGACAACATTTTATTCCCTTAAATGTAATAAATTAATTAATCTGGCTGCTGACAGTACTTCATGATTTGTGGAGTGATTAAAAGAGTTTTTCAAAATTCGTCCTGTAAAAACATTTGACTCTAATGTGTCAGCAAATTGAAACAAGAGATATTAATAAATCTAGCTTTATGCAACATTTAGATCTCTGTTCTGAAAATGCATGCATATGTTTTGATACTTTAAAAGATAAGACCTTTTTAAACCTTAAAAATAAAAAAACAACTAATTAATCATTGACTTTATGTAAATTAGCAAGTGTGAGATTACATGGTTTTCGTCTGTTTATTCAAACTTGACTCTGTTACAACATGCCTTCGGCTGAATGAAAAAAGCGACCCATTGCTTGCCGAAACCCGGGATCGAACCAGGGACCTTTAGATCTTCAGTCTAACGCTCTCCCAACTGAGCTATTTCGGCACGCGCTCCACATGGGGGCGCAATTGTCCCTGTATTCATGTCAATCAGTTGTGCGTCGGTGTAGTGCAGGTTTCTTTATCAGTCCTGCAGAACTGCTGCCATCTACTGGATGTTAATCGCCTCAAAACTGTGTGATGATCGTCCAAAAGTTTCGGTTGTAAACGATTCAATCATGAAAAATTTTAACATGAACCTAAATAAAACCAGGCTTACTTTTACTATGCAACAGATAGCATGAATTTTAAATTTGTGTGCTATATCTGATTTCCTAAATATCAGTTTAAACCACTTGCAGCTGTAGTGGTTGTATATTATTAGCAACATATTGCGCTCTGAAGTCTAACATCTACATGTTCAGTTACATCCTATCAGCTCATCATATCTTATATTACCTGTGTTCTCAAATTCAACTTGATTTTATTAACTCTGTCCTGAATTACCCCCTTATGCAATTTCCCAAACTTATTATTATTATCATTATGGCCTTTTGTTGGCTTTATTAGATAGGATAGTAGAGAGGCAGACAGGAAAGTAGAGAGAAGAATGAGGGGAAGACCTGCAGCAAAGGGCCGTGAGCTGGAAACGAATCCGGATCGCTGCATGGAGCACTGCAGCCCTGTTCATGGGTCGCCCGCTCAACCAGCCGAGCAATCTGTGCGACCTATGCAATTTCTAACTGCAGCCACCAGAGGTCGTTCTACCATAAGATTTCATTCACCTCGGGCCCTATCGACAAATGCTCTCATTTTCCCTCATTATCAATAATACCTGCTTATTACTAATATAATGCCAGGATTCTTTTAATTAGAAGTGAGCAAATACCTTGCAATGTTTCATTTATGCTCTCATGTATTTTATTGTGTTATCTTGACTTTCATGCCATACAGAGCCCAGTGCACTGCATACAGTTTTGAAATTCTTTGAAGGTTTTAGCTAAGATGTCATTTAATTTACTAGAATAGAATAGAATAGAATAGAATAGAATAGAATAGAATAGAATAGAATAGAATAGAATAATATTTGTTGATCTTTTAAAGGAAATTACTTTGTTACAGTAGTATGTTCACACCCACACAACCCACAAACTCGTATGACCATATACATAGTATGTAAGTAAAAAAAAAATTCTGAAAGTTAAAACATATGCACAGCATATGAATCAAAATTGAAAAGACTGATTGCAGCTGGTACGAAGGATTTCCTGCTGCTCTCAAACCTGCACTGAAGGGGAATGAGTCTGTGGCTGAAGGTGCTCTGCAGAAACGCCTCCAGATTGTGTAGTGGGTGAGAAGCATTGCTCATAATAGAGTTCAGTTCCTGATCATTCTCACCCCAGCCACCTGTTGGATTGCTTACAGCTCAGCACCAGTTCTGGAGCTTGCCTTCTTGATCAGCTTATTCAGCCGGTTTCTGTCCCTGGAACGAGCCCCCTCTCCCCAACACACAACCCCAAAGAGTAAAGCACTTGCCACCACAGTCTGGTAAAATGTACATAGAAGAGGCCTGCTGATGTTAATAGACCTTAACCTTCGCAGGAAGTAAAGGCTGCTTTGACCCTTCTTATACACTGCCTCCATGTGTCTGAACCAGTCCACCTTGTCTTCTAGCTGCACTCCCAGGTACCCATAGCTGGAGACAACCTCCACCTCCGTGGTTTTAGAGGTGTTCAGTAGAAGGTGGTTGAGGTTGCACCAGTCAACAAAGTCCATGATCGTGTCCCTGTAATCCTCCTCACGTCCTCCTCTGATACAGCCGACAACCGTGCAGTCATCAGAATATTTCTGAAGAAAGCAGCTGTCTGAGTTATACCAGAAGTAAGAGGTATATAATGTGAAGAGGAAAAGGGGCAATACAGTTCCTCGTGGTGCCCCTGGACTGCTGAGGGGTTTGTTGGACACACAGTTCTGCAGTTGAACATACTTTGGCTTGCAGGTGAGATAGTCCATGAGCCAGGAAACCAGTGCTGCCTCCACCTGCATCATCCTCGTCTTCTCACCAAGCAGTGCCGGCTTGATAGTGTTGTGTGGCCTGTTCCTTTTTACTCCAGCTCGCTTCCCTCTCTGTCTCTTCTGTAGTAATTCCTCCAGAATATCCGTGTCAGTTTTGGAGAGTTCAGCGAGATCAAGAAGCTCCTGTTGAGAGTAAACAATAGCTGCCTGGCTACTCTTCTGAGTAACGGTAGCAACGGTCTTCTCCACTCCATTCTCGCTTCTCACTCCTCCAAGATAATTAATAGAGTGAAATATAAACACTTAAATCGCCAAGGACTGTAAAAATATTAGGCTTGGAGAAAAAAAACACACTAAACTGAAAAACATAGTACTAAGGAGCTTCCATAATAGGCTGCCACATCACCAGCGCCCTCTTGTTTTTTTTAATGAAGCTTTTCAAAAACATTTTACCTAAAGTGCTATATATATTATCACTGTATATGAAACAAGTGTCAATAGAGACAGCACAGTGTTCTCACACAGGCAAATAAAGGATGTGGTGTAGAGAGTACAAAATCTGAAAAAGAGACAGGTTTTTGAGCTGGAATTCAAAAGAGTCTGTCCATGACTCATTTGACACTGGTGTCAATGCTGAGAAGACACTATATACAGTTTTATAATGGAGTCCAACAGGTCAAACCATCTCTTGTAAACATCCACAGGATCAACGTTGACTTTTGACCCTGTGCTTGTACAAGTTAGGATGTTTAAATCTTAAAGGTCCCATACTGTGCCTCTTTACAACAAGTTAATCAAAGTCTTGTATGTACCTGCAGTGGATCTTTCAGTTTTTTGTTAGTTAAAAATACCGCAAACATGATTCATTTCACCACGACAGTGTAAACCCTGGTTTAAGAGCTGTTTTTAATGGGCAGTTTTGCTCTGAAAACCAATAAGCGGGTGCTGTTTTAGCCTCCCTTCCGGAAGAACACGCTGTCTGCATCACATTGGCTCTTTGTTCATTTCATTTTATTTAGAATTTATTTAACCAGGAAGTCCCTTGAGATTAAAATCTGTTTTTCAAAGGAGACCTGGTCACGAAGGCAAAAAAGTTAGGGGAATGGCAAAGGTAAACGTATTCATATTTTAACAGAGTTTACAAGGTGTGACAAAAAAGAAGCCAGCAGACATTCACTGCTGATAACACGGTAGTCACAATAATGAAGAACATCATAGTGCCCAACATCACAAAACAGCATGAGAAAAGCAACAATTCAACTGATTCATTACCTTTCTTTTCACAGGTGGGTTTCTAGCTGCAGTCCAGTGCTCTCTGCCACAAGAATGAACCTTGAGCAAAAGACTAACATCAAGTTCTTAGCTAACTTGGGAAAAACTCCAGCAGAAATCTTTGCCATGCGGTGGGAATGTGGAAGATTTGCAAAAAGTTGGTGTCCAAACTGCTCTCCAAGGACCAGAAGATTCACCATGTGGATGTGTCCAAGGTTGTTTTGGAGCTGCTCGACGGCAACCCAGGGTTTCTGGACAACATCATCACTGGGGATGAGACCAGGGTCTTCAGGTACCACACCGAGAGGACGACGTTACCCAGATCAAAGACAGCCTGCATGTCCACATCATCCAACAAGATGGTCCTGACCTGCTCCCTATTCAATCCCAGTTGCTCAGCCATGTTTCTGATCATTAGTCCGAGATCACTCCACACCAGTTTCTTGACCTTCTGCATGTTGTCATCTGTTCTCATTGTTGAGGGGCATCTGGTTTTGGGTCATCCTCCATGTCAACCTGCTTCATTCTGAACCTCCTTGTCACTAATAGACTGTCTTCTCCCCACACACATCCTTCAGTGTTTCAAGGCTTGCAAGCCAAAAACCTGATGTCAGTCCTTTGCTCCAGATTCATTCTGTGACTGCAACCAGAAACCAACATGCAGTTGAGATGGCGGGCAAAAGTCTAATGTTCTTCATTACTGTTTGGATGCTGGATCCTGTGATCAGCAACCAATGTGTTTTTTTGTTACCTCATGGGAAGAAAAGAGGAAGTCTGCAATGGAGGAGGTAATTTCTGATAATAGCATCACTGCAGGTGCAAGACTCCTATTATACTTGGACATATTTTAATTATCCAGTAAAAGATCTAGCCTTTGAGCTGCTCTAATTCAAGCAATACAGTGTGTCATATACTCACTCCGACAATGTTCTGTAGTTTAGAGGACAACTCAGTGTTCAGAACAGCAGCAGGATCAACTTGATGTCCCTCAGCTAAAGCATTATCACCATATGAGCTTCTAATGTACTGTACTGTACAGAAATATCATGCTGTCTGCCTCACAGCAGGGCACCCAGCTGCTGGTCTTTATTACATGAACCCTTTTATCATTCAGCCTGATGATTGCTTTGCTCTTGTGAAATCAGCATGTTATCTAGTACACACGTATATATTTGAAATTTGCACAGAAATGTTTGTTTACAGCAACAACACAACAAGACAGGCTTGTCTGAAGTTGTGCAACTCCCTGTTTAAAGAATGTGTATTTTTCCTCAGACAGCATGGGTTTGATGACTGTCCTGTATCCAAATGTGTTGGCTGATCCTTTGACTGATTTCCATGCTCTGCCGTTAGAGCTGCAAAACTCTGCACAACTAGTTGTAACTGTTTGCTTGACTGAATCTTGGCCTTTAGGCACTTTTAGCTTAGTGCGTCAGTTCTTTAAATTCTCTGTAAAACCAGTTTCTTTCAGCAGGAACCTTACTTGAACTTTCCACTCCAGCATGTGCTTATCTTTCAGTGCTCCCAACAGCATACTGGTCCCACTCTGCACATGTTTCCTTACAGGTTAATACTCAGTCCTCATTATTTCACTGCATGTTCTTACTCTGGTGTGTTTTTATTGGCTGGGGAACAAGAGGCCTTGATGCATTCTCTGTTTTCCTGTACACACGTGTTGAAAAAGATTCGGTGAAAAGTGGGTGTTTTGAGCATGAGTGCCACTTAAATGTGATCATCCCTAATGAGCATCCAATTAAATGTGCTCACGCCGTGTTTAATCTTGGTTGTACTCAAGTGCTGATGGTTTTATTCTGACTGTAGTGACATGATGGCCTATCACAAAACTGGGAAAACACCTGTTATCAAAAATGTGACTTTCATACATTGTGTCTACCAACTGAGCTATGTTGTATGATTCAATATTGGAAAAATGTAACTTCAGGGGCCACTTGATGTCATTGCTGATTTTAATGGTTGTGTTTTTTCCCACATAAGCTGAGTTTGGGATTCATTTGTCATTTGCAGTTACCCAAATTATGTTGAAATACAAAGACCAGCAGAAGTATTAGTGCCTGATTGTTCTCTCCAGGTTTAAGTGCTGTTGAATTAGCCTACGTTGTCCTGCAGGCTTCTTCCCACATAGATGGCCTTTTTTTTCTATACTGCGGAGGTCTGTTGCACCTCCCTCCAACGCAGCCAAAAGCCCACGCAAAGTTTTCAAACAGCAAGTTGGCAGCTTATGAGCTACTGTGTAGAAGAGAACTCACTGGGAGGAGCACGTGATGAACTTCGTTAGTGGTCAGTGTCTGCAGAGGGCACCTAAAGACAACATGGACCCAATGAAACTATAAAGTACGGGTTTGTATGTTAATGTGTGTAGCCAGTTCAGCAATGAGGTTTGACTTTATCACACCAACTGTGGGAAGATGGTACTAAAATTAACACATACAAATGCCACCACCCACTCGTGATATTATTGGCTGCTTTCTGATTGCAATAAATGAACACATTCACAAACACAATAGGCTATATTGTGCAAAATACAGTCTCCGTTTCACACAGATCCCACAGAATAAATGTTACAGGGAAGTGTTATTCTTGCAAACCCGTTTGTGTCCAGGAGGACATTATGTTCTTTGGCTGTATGTCACTGGGTGTCCATTCAGCTCCCTAGGGAATAACCACATGAGCTGTATGGACAGAGCTGTGCATTATCCTCACGTTGTTCCCCTCATAGCAGGTTTTCTCTCAAGTTAAATTCTTGACAAGGAAAAAAATGCTGTTTACCACAGCTACACCCGAGGTCAGGAGTTCAAAGCCTTTTTAATTTTACAAACTTTCACCATTCTGGTTATTCAACAAACTCGTGGCAGACAACACACGATTCATACACATGAGCACAACAGACAACAAAACCTCTGTATTTCATATTTATTGATGTAATTCTCCGTTTTGTGACACATTCACATAAAAACAACACCATGGAGAAACCCTATAAAGATAGCATATTTCTGGTGCACATACAATACCTTATATATATATATTTTCCACATGTTTACATTCAGAAATGCATTAAGTGTGTGCACGATAAATCACGTGGCCTCGGCGATGAGCCCCAGTGTGAGTACAGCACTAGAGCAGTGAACACAAAAGCAGGTAGAACAAAGTCAACAGCAAACACTACACTAGTCGTAGTAATAATCCCACCAGTCTGTCGTTACTTTCTTGTGTTTGCTGGACAACCCCCATGATGAGTTGACCCACTGGACCACATGTCTGGCTGCTGCCACAGAGACGAGGCAGCGGCAACTGAAACACTCTTCTAACGTAGAAAGGTAGTCTATAATCACACACAGATCAAAGTGAAGATTTCACGTGATCGGTTTAGATTTGGTCAATATTTACATGATGTACACAAATGCTCTGTCAAAAGAGCATCACATGCTTTTAGCAAAACCCTAAACTGAGCCACAGGGAAAGTGTAAATGTAATGCAATTTAAAACAACAGACCTACAATAAATACAAATTTTTATGAAGCTTTAAGTCTTCGGTTATTGTTGCAAATGCATCACAGAGATTACTGAATCTCTCTAAATGGTGGTATTTTCGATAATATTATCAAACTTTCTTTTAACTTTTTCTGTGTTACAGTGTTATCACTACTTCAGTCAGCTGACTTCACCCACATTGCTACCAACTAATCCTTCAATAGATGTTGTTTTTTTATGATAATTTAGGAAGATCTCTGCCTTTTCAAGAGTCAGGTATAAAGATTTATCATGTTTAAAATAAATCCACAGCCAGTGGTTGCTTAGCTTGGTATAAAAAAAAGTGTAAACGGGGAAAACAGCTAGCCAGCAATGCCAGATAATATATTACACCATTTGATGCAAAGTGGGGGGCAAAAGAGTTGCATTTATATCAAAGAGTGTTGCAAAATCTTGTGTAAACACTGTAGCATTTGACTGTATAATAAGTACTCAAGCTAAAGCAAAAATGTATTTAATATTTCACCCTTTAATTGTCCTCCGACTTGTTCCTCGCCTACTCTCTGACACTAATACACCTCATCATCATATCTCATGTAAGAGTCACCATGTTCATAAAATTCCATGTTCCATTCAGAGCAGAATTAAGGCAGAGATAATATTAAACAAAGAGTAAAGAGTTTTTTTTATGTGTTTGAAGTGTATCGACATTTTTAAAAGCTGCCTTGGAGCCTTTGAGTGGGAGGCTGATCATAGCTTCTGCTGGCTAAACACATTCTTTGGAGAAGTTATGTAAGCACCACCATGAGAATGCTCGATCACACATCTCTGTATGCAAATAGACTTCAGTATTTCACAGAATCCAAATTATATACACCTGTCTGTTGTATGGTTTTGTTCAGGTGCAGAGTCTGTGCGCACCACAGTGACAACAGCGCGTTGCTTCCACTGCTGCCTGAGGTGAATGTTCGCTGTGTTTAGCACGGGCTCGCTGCTGGTGGTTACATGAAAAAATCTCCCAGAGGAGGAAATGTGTTTTTCACATTTCTTATACTGCCTTCTCGCATCAGTGAGTTTTATAATAGAACACACCTGTGACTCTCCTCTGGTTTTTAATTATACAAGGCTGGCCCATGTGTTTCTGCCTCACAGGGCCTCTGCCAGGCAGCGGTCAGTTCCTTCGCTGGCTTCCAGTCGCACCTGCCGGCTGGTTTTTCTGTTCTCCACCCAGGAGTTGTGTATTACGGTGCCCCCTGGTGAAGGGTCCACTTGGAGCAGGGACACCACCCTCTTCTTCACCTTGGCACGGAGGGCACGACGCAGTTTCTGCCGGGTGAAGGCGTAGAGCAGGGGGTGGGAGACGGTGGTGCCATATGCCAGAGCTAGAAACCAGAAGCGCAGGCTGACCAGGGCATCAGTGGGGCCAATACCCAGGATCAGCACGTTGGTCACAGAGAGGGGAGCCCAGCAGCCCAGGAAGGTTGTGATGATGATGAGGGACATCCTAAACACCCGTCTCTGGCGCTCTCGTCGATCCCGATGTCGTCGCACTGCCCGACGCAGGGCGATGATGGCGGACACAGACGCCTGGACGCCCACTGTGGCCGGCATGGGGGTGGCAGCACCCATATCAGGGGAGACAAGTGGAGCAGAAGAGGACAGAGCAGGGGGGGAGGTAGCTGTTGGGGTGGGAGACGGGGAAGGGATGAGGGGAGGATGATTGAGCTGTTTGGTGCCATCTACAGTGCACTGCTCTCCTCCTGCCTCCCCGCCATCTTTCATTTTAAGCCCCGCCTTGCTCTTTTTCTGTCTCTTGTGGCACCCCCTGCAGGAGGGGCTCCTGAAACGCTGGTTCTTCTTCATGTGGGAGCCAATCCGAATGTTTAAAGCTCTCAGTATTCTGGAGTAGGTAAACAACATGACTGCCACAGTGGTGAAGAAGATGGGCACCTGTAGGATAAGATGGTAATATATACCCAGGCTTGTGCGATAGCCCTGACCGCCAACACACAGGAGAGTCTGGTTTCGCCACGCTGGCACCACTGTGGCGCTGACATCATATGAGGGCAAAGACAAAGGTGTCACCTGCCCGGTGTCCTCAGCTCCTTCTCCACTGGACCACTGCGTCTCCAAGAACGGGATGAAAAACACAGCGACCGAGGTGACCCAGACAGCAGTGAGGAGCAGCGCTGCTCTACGTGTTGTCAGCAGCCTGTTGGCCGGTCGAACCGAGATGTCGTATCGGTCCAAGCTGATAACTAAGATGTTGATGGCTGTGGCGATGCTGGCAAACGTGACGCAGGCCTCGTGGAAGCAGCAGAGCAAAGCCAGGTTCGGTCCCGGGGGCAGAAGCACGACCACCAGAGTGAGGGGAACGCACAGCACACATACCACCACATCCAACACGTGCAGGTTGACCGTCACCATGTTGCTCACTGAGTCCACTAAGTTGGATTGAGAGCAGTAGAGCACCAGCACAGTCAGGTTGCTGCTGAAACCCAGCACCAGCTCCAGCATGAGGAAGGCAGTGAGTGACACCTGGAAGCCCAGTGAGTACGGCATGAACCAGGATGCGGGAGTGCTGGATGAGACCCCTGCTCCGTGCTCCCGAAGGACGTCCATTCCCTCCAGGTCAGCCGCCGTCCCAACCCAGTTGGTGGTGGCTGGGCTTGAGGTGTAGCTGCCAGTCTCCATGACGACCTCTCAGTCCTCATATATTGTATCTGTCACACTGCTGATGAGCTCCCATGATGCACCAGGCTGAGCCTCCATGATGCAGGGATGAATAACAGCTTGGTGACAGCGCTGCGGAGACAGAAACACAATGCAGACAGATGAGAAATGAACTGTGGAGAAGAGAATCAAAACATATTATTCTCTCTCATGGCATGTCAGAGATCTCAACATTGCTTTGGACAGAAAAATCATTATACAGAGATCATAACCTATCCATGTTTGACCAAAAAAGAAATCAGTCTATGTCTGTCTGTCTGTCTGTATGTCTGTCTCTGTAATACATTTGCATGTATCAACCTCAGCATCTGTAGAATGAGCAGTCCCTGCATTATGCGTCCCTCCATTCTTCAGTTGGTCTCCTATCAGTATCACTGATTGTCATTTTGGCTTAGTCCCAGCTTGAGTTGTGCGCACAAGCTGTCAGAGCTACAGGCCGCCACAATAGACCATCACTAATGTGTAGTGGAGCTCAGGGGAATGACCAAATTGAATGAAGCAAAGTAATCAGACCCTCAGGCAATCAGCTGTCCTTATCGTAGAAGTAGAAAACAACACATTCAGCAACTTACACAAAACTGGTTATGATCTCTTTTCTGGCGACTGTAGCAGACCATACGATTATTTTAAAATGGCCCTTGTGCCAAAGAAGCATATTTATCATGTGCTTCAAGGTCTCGGCCAAGCTGACAAAGACATCAGTTAATTCACTTTAGCATCAGTGTCGCATCTGAAGAGTTAAAGTATATGTAAAGGAATTTTAAATATTTGATTCTACACATGATATATCGCAGTACTGAACACTAGGTGGTTTTTTGTCATTTTTGGGAGGATTTTTTTTGGTACCTAGTAAATGTGCCTTTGTCATGCACTGGATTCATACTTTGCATGACTGTGCCAATAAAAATTAGACTGCTTTAGCATCAGTGATTCCCCCACTCGATCACGAGTTACTACAACTACTGCAGCCAACAGTTTGGTAGCTAGCTACACCTTCATCCCGTAAATCCCTCTTCTTTGGGTAATAGAATATGCAGAACTTTGGGTAGTTTACAAGCTTTCATCTGAGCCAGCAGAGATTTGTGGATAATCCGCAACTCAGTGATGGCACACAACCAACATACCTCTGTCCCTGGCCCGTCTCACTGCCATCTGGTGGCAGTCAGAAATACAAACCCACAAAATAAGTATAAAATGCCTTGTGTACTTTTGCTACAAATACAGCACTTAATTCAATAGAATTTTACTAAATTTTGTACAAAATGCAGCCCCAATCATTTTCATGTGAGTTAAATGTAACATTAGCCAATGTTAATGTATGTACTTATTACAGTTATAGTTATTATAGTTATGCTGGCCTCATTTCATAAGTGGAATTGATAGGAAAATACACAGCCATGTGGATTACTATAGCATTCTTAGTGGGTAATGGCGAAAATCGACCAAGGGACACCTGGTCTTCCCAGGAGGGTGTAAAACTGACAATAATACCCTGAACCCACCAGGACAGTTTGCACGCTGCTGTGACAGCTGTCAGTCGAATCCTGGTGAGGCCCAAACAACTCAAGTGAAACGATTTGAAACGGTGGGTCTCCATCTGCTGTCAGACTGCTGGACTGAGCATCCATTGTTCAGGTTATAGTGGTACTTGACATTTGAGAGATGGAGCACCTTTCATGCGACTAGATGTAGTTTCTACACCATCAGTGGAAATGCTATCCAGTGTTTTACAGCAAATAAAATTGCCTATTTTATCCTGATTTTGAAACCCAATTTTACAGTGCCTATGAGCACAGACAGGAGACAGGTATCCTACTGTCACTGTCATCTAACAACAAAAGAAGAAAAAAATACAATTCTAAAAATGTTAAACTGTATCTTTAAAAATAATTTGTAGCATCTATAGCCTTGTTATGCTGCATTATCATGATATAATAAAGTAATTTAATTCCTAACTCTATAGTCATGTTCTCCTGTTGTGTTTAGAGAAAACACTGTGACTGCTCTGTTGTTGAGGTTGGAGAGGTCTGATATACGAAGGCCAAGGATGTGTGAGGCAAAGTGTCTGATAGTGTTAAGTTTCTTTTTACTGGATACATTTAGTACGATAAAAAGTCTGGGGGAACAGTATAAAAGAATGGATTGAATTATGCGTTGACACCATTCAGCAACCTGAAAAATGAAGCCACAGTGCGAATGCCAAAAGCTGCAGCTCCTCAAATGACCACTGGAGGCTCCCTTCAAAAGTGAGTCAATTCCCACAAACCTTCATGTTAAAAGGGTCAAACTGTTTACAGCAGAAACAACATGTTTACAATCTGGTACGAAAACGGTTTTGCTGTCTGTAGCTAATTTCCCTGTTTAGAAGTAACTGTACAGAGGTGAATTTTTATACAGCTCATTCATTTAAGTCGTGTAAGGGCTTAAAATTATGAACAATTAAGGGCGTGGTCAATTTGACTGACAAACAAGCGTCTTCACAGCACAGTTCATGGCCCAGTGGTGTCTGTCCTAATTCTACTAATTAATCTGTTTGTTGTAAAATAGATAGTAGATGGATGTGTTTAGACCCAAACATTTTGTGTTCAGTGTGGAAATGACCAGTACTTTTGTTTTGTTAACGTTCAGTCGTAGTTATTAGTGCACCGCTGTATAAAATCACAGATACAGTATTGAAATGCTACTACTGAATTATTGATCATTATCACCGAGCAGGGCAAATGTGGCGATGTCAGAGTATCTCAGGTACGCATACCTTCAGCAGCAATAGAAAACAGTAACTTACATTTATTTCTCATACTTTGTTAATTTGTGTGATAAAAGATCAATGTGGGGCCAATAGAACAGACTGAAGACGGCCCAAGAGGGTTGCAAGACACTAAGCAGGGGTTGCAGGATGATTTCCAGAAATCAAGTAAAATTTTAAAACAAACATAACAATATTAGTTAAACATTAGCTGCAACATTGCTTCTCCTACATACTATATGTTTACTCTATTCTACTGCTGATACACTGTGATTGCTTTGACTGGTATATTCTGTTATTGACCTGTATTAAATTACTATAAAATATTGTGTTTTTTGGCCATTGTGGTATTTTGTGTTGTTGCTATACTTGTGCATGCAAAATTTGTATGCTTTAACCACCTCTGGTACTGTTAATTTGGGAGTTGGAGGCTGAAAAGTGTGGGAAACCTGCCATCATTGCAGATCTACTGCGATCTACTGCTTGAACTTCTTCTTTATAACATCATGAATGGCATCACATGGAGCATCAAAAAAGTCACTCTGTTGAACTTACGAGTGCTGACTACACTTTATTATTTGAATTAGAATAGTCAAGACTGCTGTTATTAAAAGCTGAAGCACATACGATCATTGGTGATTTTTGTCCTCACCTCCACACTCTGATCCAACCTCTCTTAGCTGATAAACTTCACTACAAACACAGACAAGATCTCTTTGTTATATTGACAGCTGGAAGATTAAAGTCAGCGTGTAAAACAGTCGCTTGACATTGATTATGGAGTAGCAACTAATAGCACTTGCGGGAAATTTGTTGAAATCATTAAAATCACAGCTTCTTTTCCCCTCATTTACTGATGAAAACCTCACTATCAAAAGGCCCAAACATCTGACGACAAAACTGGCGAGTCAAAGGCGCAGGAAACAAACAGCCCAGCAAATCAACTCTCACACATCAACCTCTGCACAACTCCACTCCAGCGACAAGACATTCAGGTTGAGTGATGGACTCATTTTCTCCCTGTTTCTGTTGCCACGGCAACCACACCACAAGGGACTAGATTAATGAGGGCACAGGTAGTACAGCATTGATGTGTGTGACACTGAGCTGTTTGGTGACAACATGCTAGTGACAGTGAGACATGAGTGTAGTAGAGTCTTTAAACTAAAACGCAGACTAAAACATGCTACATTCCTGTGGAAAAAAACAAGAAAGTATGCAAGCAGATGGGTCTGTTGAGTCAGAAACTCAAGAGGAAAGTGTAATAATCAAACCTTGTGCTACAGATGTATTGAACATTGCCCCCAATAATCCATATCACAATGATTTGTCTATTAGCTTTCATCGTGTTTCTGTTCTCACTGGACATTGTAAACAGCAGGAAGTGGAGAAAGGTGGTAATACCCTTAAGATCAACAGCACTCTTCATTAAACTATTTCAAGTAATATAAGCAAAGTCTAGACTTCATGGAACCAAGAGGCAGGCTTCCTCAACAGTGTGTAAGCTAGTAAGGAAAGATTTAAGAGATATCTCAAGGGGATGTGAGGAGAAATGAAAGGAGACACACAGAGGAAAGTAAAGTGGGAAAAAACATGGGGTGAAGAAAACAGTGAGTGAAGAAGTGATGGCGTGCATGAGTGCAGCCCTGCAGCCACTTTGCCTCACTCATGGAGGTTTCCAGCTGGTCCAATCGTGAGTGGACTGTCTGATTGCCATCAGAGGCTAACAGGGAGTTTGGATGGAGGCTGGGGGGAAATGGAAATGTAGATTTTTTTGGAGACGTACTGCATTCTTGTTTAAAAGAGGCCATGCATCACCTGGAAGTAAGACATCAGAAGTGCCTGCTGGAAATCTGAGATAGATTACGACAAATGCCCGAGTGAGGGAAGGAAGTAGAAAGGAACCAGAAGCGCTGGTAAACAAGATGTCCCATGGAGCAGAGGTGGCAGTTTCTTTTTCCACTCTGCGGTCTTACATCAGCCTTCCTCTAACTGCTGCTGGTTTCCTAGTCGCTTCCAGTCCCCAAAAGACCGCTTCAGTCCCAAAAGACTGCACTCGTGATTGCCTGAGTGAAAAGCTGCATGATGACTGCACAGGTTACACGTTTAGCGCAGGGAAGGCAGACAGATATTGCCAATCTTAAAATCACAAAAAAGCAATCTGGTCATAAAGTTATGACCCCAGAGCTCTATATGATACACAGACTCTCCTGTAGGGTTTAATGGTTTGGCTGTGCAGAGTTTATAGGTTCTATTTTTAGGAAGTTATGGCTTTAGTATGATTTGTAAATAGTGCTTTTTTTTCGTAAGAGTACGTTTTCTACTTGAAACAGTTCTCTGAATGCCCCACAGTTTAATCTCTCTATAAATTAAAAGTTTCAGTTCCAAAGGGCATCCATGTGATGCAGACGTGAAAAATCAATTAATTTGACCCTGCTTGAAGCAAAGCGCTTCATGTCCGGCCCTGGAGAGCAATGTGCCGTTTCGCACTGTTCCTTATCCTCAAGCTGGTTATTAAGACTCCTCTTCCTCTCTGAAAAACCTGAAGCAGAGTGACTGGCTCAGGCTCAGTCTTGTACGACTCTGCTTATTCCTAAATCCGGATAAAACCTTTGCGTAAAGCAGCACCATCAGTCCCAGTAACTAGCTGTGTGTCTAAAGCAGGCGAGTGTGAAACCAGGTGCATTTCTTAAGATGTGTTTGCTAATTGAGTCGCCTGCAAGTGGAAGATGCTCACCTGGGAGTCCTCCAGGTGACTGTGTCTGTAATGATTTTCTAGCTTTTTAAAAGCAATAATGTCACTTAGACCACCACAGACTGATAATGAGGAAAAGGTCACATGAAGGTGATGCATGTGATAAATGGCTGTACTACGTCAACTATGAACCTCTGACCCTGTAATGAGAATCTATTTGACACAATTTAAGTTTTCTGAAGATGTTAATATAAATTTTTCTCATTTCTAATTTTCAAGCTTGAATCCTTAGTTTAGATGAATAGCTTATGTGTATATGCTTGTTTCCTTTCTTGCTCCCTGTTAGTTGAAAAGATTGGCACCACTCTCATGGCTGCACACTTGGGTAGCTTACATTAGCATGAAGTCAGTAAACAGAAGTCAACAGCCGGGATTTTGCCAAAATGGAAGGGAAAAGAATGCGGTGTACTCAATTTAGTTTCAGTGATTACAGGTTCTCTGACTCGTGTGTCAGTGATAACAGGTGTTTTCACTTTGTTTTGTTTCTTAGAGTTTCTGCTTTGGGACCTTGATTTTCAATGTAGTCTCTTTCAGTGAGTTATTTTTGATTGTTCATGAGAGAAAAATGCTCCCTGTCGACTAAGACATCATGCAATTATGGAGTGGTGATCAAATCTTGAATAACTTGTCATTTAAAAGGTATACTCACTTCCATTGTATGCTGTAAATTTCATGTAAATTGGAAAATGTTTGTCGTATAAGGCTGATTTCCTGTAATCAGTGGGTGGTGCTATGACAGTAACTTAGGTCTTCATGTCTGAACCCTTTTTGAGCAAGAGGAGACTGTCGCAAACTGGATGCGAGTTACAACAACTCTGGGTTTCATGGTTAAACACTGCGATTGGCAATGGCACCTGGGAAACAGTGTTCAATGAAAAAGTCACAGTACTAATAATTTTGGATCACAAAGACCTTTGCATAATCATAATAACAATAATAATAAAAATAACGATACATTTAATTTCTATAGCGCTTTTCTAAACCAGGGTTACAGAGTGCTTTACAGTACAATATCATACAATATAAGACAACAAAGAAGGAAACAACATCATTCATAGAAAATGTAATTAAAGTATGGTGTATATATAAAATGTTATATATACATATACGCATACATACACACGTACATCCATACATATAGGCACACATGCACATAAATATATATACATGCACACAGACAAGTTTGTATATGTACATACATACATGCTCATACATTCATGCGTACAAAATATATAATGTTTTATATGACACCAAACAGATGAAGGCGCTCTGGCTAATTCTCTAAGTGGAATTTATTAAAGTACAAGAGAAGGAAATAGCAAAAATTATGCAAAACTGTAACAAAGGATTGAAAAAAATATGACTTCTGGAGGCTTTTTGTGAGTCTGGACATGATACACGTGTCTCCCAAATTTCGTACATTTAAATGAAACTTAACGTGTGGCTGTGGCTACTAGCTTTGCGGGAGGCGCCATCAAAACAAACAAAACAAACATAACACAACGTGGTTATTGGTGAGCTGTAGACATAAGTGGATTTTGTTGTCTGCGGCCGGAGTCAGGCTGCAGATTTTCTTTCTGCAGAGTGGCTGGAGACACACTTGTTAATATTTATGAAGAAATTGCTACTTGATTGGTCAGAGAGTGAAAATGTCAGGGTGAGATGGGTTTGGGTAAGAATGTCAGGGTAAGTCAGTCTGAGGCAGAGCAGGACGGGTGATGTCTTCAACACACTGCAAAATCAAAATTAGTAGCCAGGTCAGCTGTTTCTATCTGTTTCTAGTCTTTATGCTATTCTAAAATAATAAACAACAGACCCGAGAGGGTTATCCACCTTCCCATCTAAGTTGCCAAAAGAATACACATAGGAATTATTTCTGAAATTCTCAAATTATTTCTTAAACGTGGAAGGATACTTAAGTATTTGACAAAAATGCCCCTTAAAACATCCATCCATCCATTATCTATACACCGCTTAATCCTCACTAGGGTCGCGGGGGGGGGGGGGGGGCTGGAGCCTATCCCAGCTGACTCTGGTGAAGGCAGGGGACACCCTAGACAGGTCGCCAGTCTGTCACAGGGCTACATATAGAGACAACCAATCACTCTCACATTCACACCTACGGGCAATTTAGAATGATCAATTAACCTCAGCATATTTTTGGACTGTGGGAGGAAGCCGGAGTACCCGGAGAAAACCCACGCATGCACAGGGAGAACATGCAAACTCCATGCAGTAAGATCCCGGGAAAGCCGGGACGCGAACCAGGGACCTTCTTGCTGCAAGGCGAAAGTGCTAACCACTACGCCACTGTGCAGCCCCCTTAAAACATCAAGTTTTCAAAAAAAAAAAAAACACTTCCATATGTGTGATGTACCGTTTGCTCCTACTCATAGATTGCTGATTGATAATAAACAGATCTTATTTCTGGTCATAGCTGGCTACAGCTGAGTCCCCATTATTGTTTGTTTGTATTCACATAACCATAAGAAATATGTAAACCTATTCATTTTATTCTGCACAGCATTGACACCAAATCTGGGTCCTAAACCCTAATCCTTTGTTTTAGATTCAGTTGGGAGAAACATTTCTTTCCTGTGTTTGATCGCAGTTTAGCTCCATTTATATGTAAATTGTTTTTTAACAAGTCATTTTTAATGTGACCTGTTTGTTGTGCTTATTTTGTTCTCTTGTTTAATGTGTGACAATGGATCAACTTTATTTAGGATCATGTTCTAATTTTGAACTTTTCAACCCGTAAGAAGCTAAACGGTGTATTCATCAGGCTTTGCTATCAGTTTCTCAGACTAGAGATCTTTATTTCGTTTCTAATATAAATTTTGCTAAATATTTAAGAATACTTTGGTTTTGTAAACCATCTTTCAACACAACAAACCATGACTTTCTTTACTAATCCAACCCCAGCAGACTCGGTAGACTCGTTGTGTCATACTTTCATTAAACAGAGAAGCTGACAGCAAATCCTCCTTTGATTTTGCAGTGATTTTGATCATCACTAATGGCTTCTTCACCTAAACAGTAAATGCAAGAACTCAGACCGGTTCTCGTGGGGTGTGTAAAGTCATTTTGGGATATGTAGGAAATCATTACATGGTGAGGAACACTTCGCCACAACACAACTCCTGAACACCAGAGACTAATCTGACAATGTAATGGATGCATTTTCACTTTAACAGTGCATCAAAGTCTCAGCAGGGAGGTGAAATCACAAAGTGATACGCCACATCCAGGGCCACTGCGCTTCACACAGATCAAAGTGATGCTCTGCAACCTTTTCCCCTCTGGTGTAGGAAACCAGAAAGTGTGTGACAAGAGTCTGTATAGCATGTATAATTGAACAGCTATAGATACATCAGCATTTCCCAGAAGCAGCAGCACAAAGATTAAAAAGATGAATGGCAGTGAGAATAATCTTGCTATTCCTGTGAGACAAGTTGATGTAACAGGTTGTCAAAATGACATGACGAGAGAGAAAAAAAGAATGTAGAAGAAAAGTACATGAATGGGGAATTTTATTGCAGATTTTATTCGTTTTTTTAGATTTTATTGTCGGATTTTTATTGCAATACCATAAAAATGTGATTTTTTTTTTTTTTAAAGACACTACAAAGAGATTTTGGTTACAACCTAAGCAGATCCAGGCATCACTGAGTGATATGATGGATGTAATAAGGGAGCTGGATATGGCGGCACCATCATAGACTACATATAAATGTGAATGAGCTCTTACTATTACCTGATTATAAATACCACTACATGTCCAATTTAAGGGAGTCTCGATTAACTCAGTTCACTTCCTTACAGCACCATTTTGCCATTTGGCAGCCACTCAACCTTGCCACCAGTGTTTTCCAGGCGTCACTTGTGGCATTACAGCTATTAAATAATCCTGCAGCCCAAATAGCATTTTTCACATCGACCACAAGTACAAAAGAGTCTGTAAGGTCCGTAACACTGTTGAGAAGATACTAACATCAACTGCAAAAAACATTTAAAATATAGCAGCCAGTGTCAGGCTGTGTGGTGATTTTGGCATAGTGGCGTATCTTTTTCTTCAACTTGGTCTAACACCATTTGAAAAAACTAGAAGTTTCAAATGATTGCTTTGTTCCATTACATTTGTGCGTGTCGGCAGCCAACAGAACCAGCTAATGGAAATCATGATCACATCGTACACTGTATATACTAGATGGACACAGCATCTGGATCTGAAAAGTGAAGTGCGTTACACTTGCTTTCTAACAGCCAGCAAGGGGTGACTCATCTGGTTGCAAATAGAAGTCCAATTGCATAGAAATCTACAAGAGAATGAGGATATTTCTCCTTTGATTTGTCACTTCAGTAAATATTTTCCTAATCAATTCATCTCCATTGTTAGTTTTGACATTTGTAGAATGCACCATGATGTTTATTTAGTAAATTATGGTCCCATTTAAAGTTAAATAGATGATAAACCAGGGTGTGTTTTAAGGTACATCGACCTTGTGACTGACAAATCTCTGCATATCACCATGAGTAGTGTCCTCAGGTTCTCCAGTCACATCTACTGCTTGCTCCTTATGTCCAGTTTTAAAAGGTTAAATGCCAAATTTCACACCAGTGGTCCATAAACCAGTGGGTGACGTCAAGATTGCTCTGTCCCTTTTTTGTATACAGTCTATGGTCCATTCATGCTGACCTTAGCGAAAAGGACGATAAGGCCGGTGTTTTACTTTTCTCGTCATTGAGGGTCCACAAGAGTCTATAAGATACAAACTTAATTATATGTAAGAGTCCACGTGGATCCCTCTGCACACATCCACCAGCATCTCAAAATTAGTGTCCACAAGGCGACAGGACAACAAGGGCGACACTGCACAGGCTCGGCAGTTGTGTATATTCACGGGATACGTAGATCCCACTGAGCATAAATTGACTCTTTCAAGCATCTCCCACTACTAGAAAAATAGCATAACAACAACAACTGGTGTCCGTAGCCGTCCATGTGCATATATAATCAAGACTCTATGGATTCAGAATTGTAAAGGAGGAATCTTGGAAAACATTCTCGACATACGCGCCACTGACAAATGTGAATTTGAATGAATGACGCACCATCTTGTAACGTGGGATTCTCCTAAATACATCCAAGCTGTACTTAATGCCATGGTTGCTTTAGGCTAAATGCTAACATTAAGATGCTAACATACTGGCATTTAGCAGGTATAAGGCTTCCCATGTTCACTATTTTAGTTTAATGTGTTACGCTGCACTAAACACAAACGACTAGAGTTGATGGGGATATCTCTATTTTTGTACGTGTTTGGATGTAAAGTATCGGAATATTTCTAAATTTGATCTGATAGTTGCGCTACATAAGAAGTCAGGTTACTTACAGAGTTAGGGACTGCCATTTGTAGATCACACCAGTAGCAATAACATTGTAATACAGATAGTACAGATCAGTATAATATATGTTTAGCTGATTTTTCTTCCATAATGCAATTATTTTCCAATATTTTTTGCTACATCTAAGATCTATCAAGAGCTCAAGTTTTTAGCAAGCATCACAAATTAAGCTTATTATTCCTGTGATATTAAAATGTTAAGATATCAATGTAATTTTCAGCAAACATATCCACATGTTTCTGTTCGCCCAACACATGGATGCTGACAGTAGGACTACTCAGTATCTAAAAGAATCACAGGCTTACAACAGTTCGAAGAAAATCATTTTCTTCATTAAGATGCAAAGTTATGCAGCCAAATGCCTGAAAATCTAATCAGACCGTCAAGTCAACCGAAGGAAGCTGTAGGGAAAGTAAGAAGTTTCTGTCATGTGCTGTTGTTAAGAGAGTCAGATGTCTCTGTGGTGGCAGGTCAGAGAAAACGAATGATTAGGAAGGGCATTTAATTATCATATTTTATTCTAGTGTATGTGTAATGAGATTGTAATTACGTTACAGATAAAAAAGGACAACATTGATCTTGCATGTCTGGCCACCAGGAATCCAATCATTACCCAGAACAGTAGCTTACAGGAGCATTGGTCACTTGACAATGTCACATAAAGCAGGCAGAGCTCTCATTTTAACAAGACGTTACTTAAGACAAAACGTTGCAGAAAAAGAACAGTGGAAATGACAGCATTGAAGCCTGAGAGTCCGCAGTATGAGGTGGTGAGTAACAACAAAACAAAAACACAAGAGCAAGGAACATGTAAATTCAGTCTGCACAATAAACTCCCACCAGCACGTGTGTGTGTGTGTGTGTGTGTGTGTGTGTGTGTGTGTGTGTGTGTGTGTGTGTGTGTGTGTGTGTGTGTGTGTGTGTGTGTGTGTGTGTGTGTGTGTGTGTGTGTGTGTGTGTAGACTCCCTATCAAGGCATCAAGCTGTTATTTGAGCTCTATCTCCAGTCACCGCGCCATGACGGAGACAAAATGTCATGTCAGAGCAAAAAATTTTCAGGCCACTGCCCATCCTCAGCACAATTGGCCTGAGAGAACAGGACACACACCTCTATTACTGCATGTACACACACATGCACACACAGTTGTACAACAGGACACCTGCCGAGTCTACAGTAAGTGGCCTTGTAGATGAGCAGGGAGGATGAAAGTGCATTACAGTGCTGTAAATGTTAGGGATTACTTCTATGCCAGCAGATGACATGTATAACAAATACAAATGGAGTCAGGATCCTCTGGTGAATCTGACTTCCAGCTGCCCATAACATGTTGTGGCTTTGACCTTTAAATGTGTACCATCATCAAGTGCAGTGGACTTTGTGTGAATACATGCATATATGTAGTTCTGGACACAAAAACCGTGACGTGGCTGTGGAACTACTGCTATAATAATGTATATTCAGATGCTTTTATGTGCTAGACACAATGTGACATAACATATGAACAGCTGTACAGTGTAATGCTGTTGTAATCTATGAGCTCATCTGACAGAATGATCCCAACTCAACATCCACTTTATCCGGTGCTTTCAGCTGCATAATATGGTGTTTATATCAAACACATGCTTTTCCCTGACAACTGAGCCAGCAACAACAATTGATGAAAACAAAATAATACAGTTGAAAGGGCAGGAAACAGCCAATGAGTGATCTCAGGAGTAGTAAAATCCCTTTCCAAGATCAAGAATGAACTTTCATTTTAGTGATTGTAGTTGTAATATCAAGTACCAGCGTAGTGTCAAGCTGGGTTGTTGGATTGCATTGGAGTAAAATATGAACCTTTTTAACAATCAGTGTCACTATTAAAACCACATGCCTAATGATGTGTAGCTCCTCCTTGTGCTGCCAAAACAGTTTAGGCTTCTGAAGATGTCCTGTGGTATCATGCACCAAGAAGTTAGAAGTTAATCCTTTGGGTTGTGAGGTGCTGCTTCCATTGATGGGACTTGCTTTTCCAGCACATCCCACAGATGCTTGATCAGATTGAGCTGTACAGAATTTGGAGACCAAGTCATCACTTTGAACTCTTGCTCATGTCAGATTTTTTTTTTTTTTTTTTTTTTTTTTTTAAACAAAATGATCACTTTCTGTTTTTTTTATTTCATGTATCTGTATGTGTTGTAGCTGATATATAGTATGTTCATTTCACTTTCAGTTCAGTTTTATTTATATAGAACCACTTCACAAAATCTGTCATCTCATAGCACTTAACATAGTAAGATGAAGAACTTGCAAATTTTAAACAGAGAAACCCAACAAAGACTGCAACTGCAATAAATTGAATAGATATTTTGCTTTTTTGTCCATAGTCTGGATGTCCAGCTGTGTCTACTAAGGACTTGTCCCACTATGATATGGGGAATGTTTTCTCTTTCTGGTGGCTTAAAGTTGAACTGAAATTTGAATACAGACAAGTAAAAATCTACTGGGAATCAGTGCTATGTTGGAAAAAAGGCCGGCTAGTTTCCACTTGATTATGATTTATGAGGAGTGGAATCCAAAATTCACAGCAACATTGAATGCAATAAGTGTGCCGATGTCCTAAATTGCTTTTTTTTAATTTAAAAAACAAACAATATGGTTTTTATTTCCACACAAAACCTGAGAATTTAAAATTCTCTTTGGATTTACTTGAATTATTCTTTTCAAAATGCTCAAAACATTATAACAAATACGATACTATGTGCCACTCAACAAACAATCACTGTGTCCAGACAACGTCTCATGCTGTCTTAACACAGGGAGGACACGAAGAGGGTTTGCTTCACTCTCACTGTTTTATTGCCCCACTGTCCGGGGTTTTTACAGCCCTTAATTGTGGCTGTTGTTAAAGCTGCATCCATACTTTCAATGCCAAATTCCAGCTATAATTTCTGTCTAAGTCATAAATATTTTGGCTCATTTCATAATGCAGCTGAGGAGAGGCTGGAGAAAGCAATCAAGAAGGTATGAAATATGGAGAACTCCAGAGAATGCTTCATAAGAGACTAAGAAGGAGAGTAAAATCAAACAAAACAGTTTTTTAGAACTTTTTCAAAAGACTCATCTTTGATTTATGTATATCTTTAAATGATGGCAGAGGAAGAAAGAAAGAGATAACCTGCACACACTTAATGAGTGAATACACTTGGCATTGAGAATCATTCTGTTATTCAGGCAGACTTTCTGAATGGTACATGGGCAATTCAGGCTCGAGCACAGCCGACTCTCACTGAACTCCTTTATGTTGTCCTGTTACTTGAATTATTCATCGCAGAGCTGAAATATGGACCTGAAATAGCCAGCCGGTAAAAACCTGAGTTAGGTAAGGTGGAGAGCCAAGAAAAGATAAAGAGACGAGCAAAGACGCGTGACAGAAAGCCACACGGTGGAAACTGATGAGGTTACTTAACTGCACATGGAGGCAATTAGAAGACAGTTAATCCATTTAGTGAGCTAGTGGCAGACACACACACACACACACACACACACACACACACACACTGAGGGTTTCTGTCTTCATGCGTCCAGCAGGATTTGGTTTCCCTCCTTCATGTTCACAATCAAAGCCGTCCACAGCAGAACACAGCGGCGCTACAGCAGAAACACAGCTCAGACTACATGCTTTCATCAAGACTTCTCCCTGTTTCTCTTTCTCCGCTTTCCTCCACCTCCACACTGTTGCCACCAACCCTTCGCTTCTCTGTTACTCCTCATCTCGCCCGCTGTGTCTTGCTTATCTAGTTTCATTTTCACGGTCTTTCTTTGTCCTCTGTACATTTTTTGTTGTTTTGTTCTTTAAAAGACCCCTTCCAGTGAAAATCACGTTTTTATTCCCCTGTTAACATGTCCATATGCTGTTTTTATATGTGCAGGAAAACATGTCATGAGTGAATTAAGCAGCCAACACCATTACGGACTATTTCCACCTTCTGACTGCAATGTGCCAGCGATGGTTTCAAAATCAGACATCTGGGATTTCATATGTACCAAACCTAAAAAAAACAATCCTGTGTGGGATTGGATTTTCTGGACCATTATTCTTCAGAATTAGTTCCTGGTTCAAACAGTGCCTATAAAAAGTACTGACCTACCTTGGAAGTTTTCCCCTTTAATTGCTTTTGCAACATTGAATCATAGTCACTGTAATTTGGCTTTTTTGACAAGAATTTTCATTAAAAGACTATTTCAAGATTGTATAAATGTTCACCCTTTTCAAAACAGTATTTATTAGATGCACCTTTAGCTGCAATTACAGAATTGATCTTGTGTTGATGGGCCTTAATCAGTCTTTCTCTTCTGGACACTGCAATTTTACCCCAATCTTCTTTGCTAAACTGCTCAGGCTCTGTCAGGTTACACATCGATCATGAGTAAACAGCCCTTTTCAAATCCAGTCACAAATTCTCAGTTGGATTGAGGTCTGGGTTCTGACTCGGTCACTCCACCTTGTTGTCTTTAATCCATTTCTGTGTAGTTTTGGCTGTACGCTTCAGGTCGTGGTCTTGTTGGAAAACAAATCTTCTCCCAAGTCCCAGTTCTCTTGCAGACTGCATCAGCTTGTCCTCCAGAATTTCCATATACGTTGGTGGATTAATCTTATTGCATATCATGATGCTGCCACCACCATGCTTCATAGTAGGGATGGTGTGTTCATGGTGATGTGCAGCGTTTAGTGTCCACCAAACATAGCATATAGTCTGATGAGCAAAAAACTACACTTTGCTCTCATTAGACCAAACAACCTTCTTCCAGTTAACTTCAGAGTCTCCACATGTCTTCTGGTGAACTTTAGGTGAGATTTAATACAAGCTTTTTTCAATAGTGGCTTCTCTTTTCTTACTCTTCCACAAAGCTTTGACGGGTGAAGAACAGTCAACGGTTGTTGTATGAACTGTCGCTCCCATTTCAGACATTGAAAGCTGTAACTCCTTCAGAGGAGTCATAGGTGTCTAGTCTCTTTCTTACAAGGCCCCTCGGTTTGGGAGCATGACCTGCTGTAGGCAGACTTATGAATGAGCCAGATTTCTTCCATTTCTCAATGATGGATTTAATTGTATTCCAAGTGAAATTCAGTGACTTGGAAATTTGGTGGTATTCATCCCAACCTATGCTTTTCAGTAGCCTTTTCACAGAGTTGCTTGGAGCATTCTTTTTTCTTCATGCTGAAGTCAAAACCAAGAGCACTGATTCACTAGTGACTGGACCCTCCAGTTATATGTGTCTTTATAGTACCATCATTTGAGGCTCATTCACTGCACTAAGAAAATGTCTGTTTGATTAAACTTGTGACTCCTAGTATCAATTGGCTGCACTGTGTTGAATTAAGAGTTACTCTGAATGGGGGGAAATACATATTCAATCACCTATTTTACAATTTATTCTTATAATTAATTGACACTACTTTGTAAAAGTCTGTTTTGACTTTGACAGGAATAAGTCTTAAAAATTGTAAAATAAATAAATAAATTGACAATGATTCAGTGTTGAAAAACAATAAAAGGGGAAAACTTCCAAGGGATGCAAATGTGTTTTATAGACACTGTACAGCAAAGTTACTCTATTATTACAATATGACTGTGTATAATTTTACTGTATTTGAGCAGAGTTGTAGGGATTATTTTCATGGAAAAATTGCTAAATATGTTCCTTTGATACATGTTTTTTGGGACTTAAATCAACACCCATAGAGGGACTTTAACAAATTGCTTCTTGGAATGAACAACTGAGACAGAAACTGCACAATACAGCAGGTGGATTGTATGAGAATATATGTTTACTTGCAGGATGCTGTCATGTCAAGGCTTGCAGTACAGCATATTGTCCCATCTGGCAAAACTCAAATGTATATTGCTTGTTCTATGGCCTTTTCAACCCAAAATAAACAATTTTCTTGCCTATTGAGTTTTCAACAAAATGTGAAGAAACAGTTTAAAATAGCAATCACAACTTCCCACAGATAGAGTAGGTAGTGCTCGAAAATGCCTTTGTATCACAAGCTGTCAAAAACCTAAAGATATTCCATTTACAATTATAGAAAACTAGGAAATATTCAGATTTGAAAAGCTGGAATCAGATAGTTCTTAGTATGCTGCTCAAAAAATTACAGAGAAAAACGCAGAGAGAACAAAATACCTACATTTATGGTTGAAACAGATGAATGGGCACCTAATCTGAGCTGCACTTAATAACTACAAATCCAAAAGATGAGGCAACTTCCATGATCAGTAATAAATGGACCCTGGCAGGCACCAAGAATAGATGTTTAATGCATTTTAGCGATATTTCAAGGCATGTTTGTCCCCTAGGCTGCTGGCACATACAGAAACAAAAAACAAATTTGCAAAAAAACATCTCAAGCACACACAGCATCCAAACAGACAGCCACACTTTGATGTGCACGGTGAGATGTTTCCAGCGACCGCAGTGAGGACTCCCTCAGGAGCGTGGGAGAAATCCACAGCCTCAGAGCCCGTAACTGTGTCAAGCACCTACTCCCACACACTGCCCGGGGTTTCTAATAAAACACTGATTCCTCTGCAAAATCGATATTTCGTGTAGTTTCGTGCCAAACAGCACGCTGAGCGATGCGCTGCACTGCACAGAAAAGCTGCAAACAATCAGGCACGGACTGAACAAAAACATAAAGTTGAATCTAGTTTGCATTGAGAGCAGCAATTCTAATTTGCAGATTTTTTTTTTTTTTTTTTTTTTTAAAATCCAAACGAAAGATGGGAAGTTTGGATTAAATCACGCTGCGTAAAAGTTCAACTTAAGCATTTTTGAGACGTGATTTAGACCATTTAATGTGTGAAACCTGATCTTATCATTTCAGTGAGTAATCCATGAGCAACTTTAGTTCGTGCACGATGGATAGATGGAGGCTACCTGCGTGCCAACTGCTCTCCAAGCGCTGCGCAATTTTACACCAAAATGTCTCTATCGGGCTACACAAATAACTGCAGATTAAATCGCATCCTTTCATTTGGCTTTCTCTTTCATCAAACTGCACTCTTACCTCTTACCTCGGAGCCGTGCGCTCAGTGATCCATGTCCGCAACCTGTGAGCGTCGAAGAGAAGCGTCTCCTCTGGATCAGCCGAGCACATGCTCAGCGGCAGCAGCTCCAACAGGCAGCAGACAGACAGCAGCGCAGCGCTCAGTGGGACGGACAAACCGCTGCTCTGTCCGCAGGCACAGCTCTCACTCCCGCTGGATCCAACCCGGAGCTGCTGTCAGGATGCTGAGCTGAAGGAGGAGGGAGGTGCCAAACGTTACTATCAAGGTCATTCACATTAAACCACAGTCAAAGCTCCAAACTTGCCTGTTGGTGGTGTTTGTCTACAAGGAACAGGATTAAAGTCTGACCTCTGCACCTCTATATGCACACAATGTAAGCATGGCTAGATCTCCAATATATCTTCTGTACAGTTAAACAAAGTTCTAACGCCACAACTCATCAAAATACAAACAAAAAAAGATTTATTTCATAGAAATTTTACTGCAACTGAAGAAACCTGGAGTCAACAGTGCTCACAAGAGTTACCAATACTGTAGACATGAACATTTTTACACCTTCTACACACCAACCCTTTTTCACATCACTCTGCACATCAATTTTACAAAGATGTTTCACCATGCTGAATGTATCTTCCCACAACTCATCCTTCTATCGACCGTTTTTGAGCCACGTTGCATTTCTACAGCTTGCAGTTCGCCTGAGAACTCAGATTTTTTTTCATGTTAAGGCTGTTCACAGTCGAGAAAGCTGTGTTTTCTCGGTTTGCTGATTATTTACAGGATCTGGTGGAACGGCTTTATCTTTTTTTTTAAGGAGTTCTTTGAATGACACGTTTAACCTAGATGTGGTTATTGTTTTTAATGGAACCACACATCACACATAAAATGCTCAAGGCCACTCTAGAGTTGAAAACTTGGACATTTTTTTCAGATTAACTGGATATAACTGGTGTGATTTTCATTATTTAAAAAAGAAAAACCTGCCCTTCAGGCCCACTGGACAGTATTGGTGTTCAGAAGGATAAACTATGAATAAAAAAATACATGTTGCATGATTCTCAAATGATTTTCGGTCTGTTTGTTGGTGAGTTGTTTTTAGTCCCTGCTGTGAAAAGACCTGCCAATTAATCTGGCATAGGAAATAGTGTGGTCTAATGCAGTGTTTAGGGTTTTTGTTTTGTTTGAGGTGCAGTTTATCTGCTTTTGGAACACAGATCATGACTCTCAGCGGCCACCTAACCCATACAACACAGCCCTAATTTTGTAATTAAAATTAGTGACACATCTGCAAACTGTGACTAAAAAGAAAAATCAAACTGCACTCAGACATGATCAACTGACTGACAAAGAGCAGATAGAGCAGGAATCCATCTAAATGACACATAATTGTATGGCTACAATACACTTGAATGGTCCCACTTTTATTACATTAAGAACCTCAGCAAATGTGGATTAAAGCGTGAGACGGCGAGCACAAACCTCATGACTCACTTCAGCGCAAATAAAGAAACAGAACATGACCAGCATTATTTCTGCATTGTGTTTGCATGTGGGTGTGAAAGCGTGGTTCACAAATTCATAGATGTTATTTAATTGACACATATTCTTCAAACAAGGCAGCTGGTATGTGGAGTGTTTATTAAAACAGAAATGACCAGACTTTTTTCCCCCCACTCACATTTCATGTCGAAAGAAAAACAAGATGAGGTAAGAAACTGGACCACAGCCACACTGGACCTACAGAATCTCTACCTCTGACATTAATCTTCTTCAGGATCAATCAGAGAGCCAATTTGGTTAGAATCTGTCCTGCTTTCATTACCGCCTTCCTCAATATGATGGCAAAAACGCCACTTCTGCCGCCAGCTCAGACCATCGTCTCTCTTGTTTATATCTCTACATAATGGTTTGCTTCCGTCCCTTCGCCCCCCTGCAGCTGCTCGCTCTTCACCCTCCCTACGGTCTTTTCCTCTGGTTTTCAGGGGCTGGCTGCAGCTGACAGGACAGTGCAGACCAGGGGACAATTAGGGAAGCGTGGGAGAGACAGCTGGACCTGTTGCCAATTACACCGACTGTGATCAGGAACCACACACACACTCACACAGAGCCGGCTTAATGGGCTCACACTGCACATCTAAACTTACTCTGCAATCTACTGTATGCAGACCCCAATGGATTGTTCAGGAAAGTGGAAAATAAAAAGTGTTACCTTTATTTATTACATCTCCATAGGAAAGAGATACACATAAATGAGTAAAAGTGTTTTCTATGGAATACCTTGTGGCTTCTTTGTCCACATGAGGCGCCAAAAAAAAAAAAAGTAACAGCGCAAAAAAAGTGACTGTTGCCAAACTACACTGGAAAATGTGACATGAACAGTCGTAGACCCCCCGTTTCATCTGTGACATTTACACTGTGACCTTAATCTAAGAGCGAACGTCACGTCCACTCCACCACTCGGTCCATCATCAGTGGGAGATCTTTCCCAGCAGCATGCTCTGCAGCTGCCTGATCCTGCTTTCCTGAGGCAGCGCCAGGCTCTTCTCCGCTCGCTCCTCCTCCTCCAGCAGCTGTTCGATGTAGCAGGAGGAGCCCAGCAGGATGTGGCCTGTGGCCTGCATGGAGAAGGTGGTCCATCGCAGGACCTCCCTGCAAAGAGAGAGAGAGCGGGAGAGTGGTCATAAATAGCAAATTTCAATTTTGAGAGACATGATTGCACATAAGTAGACACAAAAAACAGCATTCATGCAACATGAGAGATAATGTTATGGTATTATCTGAAAAACTGATGTGTAATTTCATGAGTAATAGACAAACACAGCAGGAGCAGATGAGAAAATGATGTGACATAGTTTCACAACATCACACGGTCATTTCTGACATCAACTGATATCTAAGACCACTCCAACCTCTCACGCTGCAATGTGAGCCTCATATCTGACGAGTCTGTGAAAATGTAATCCTCTCTGACTGAGGCTTCGTGCCAAAGCCGAAAACCAGCAGATCTCAGCAGCGATGACATAACTCCTCCCAAAACCAATCTCAATAAAATCTAGCCTTTGTTCTTGCGTGATCTGACCATTTTACCACCCACGCAGGTGTGTGTGATGAAATAATACTTCATAATTTACATTAGAGGCTGCAAGCAACACTGTAACTGGATGTTATAAAAGCAGCTGATTTACAGTAGGAGATGGAAAAAAACACCCACTAAGAATAACAGGATTGCCACAGGGTGATGATCTGCTTCATTCAAATTAATCAATTTCCATCTCTGAACTATTACTAGAGGCACACATGGTGTTTTAGTACAGTCACCAGAGTGATGCTGTGAGAAAATAGACAAATCAGTTACATAATAGTTCAACACAAAAGCATAAAAATATCAGAGAGGTCTCAGATATTCTGCAGGATCCATCACTCACTTGAGCACACTTTTGGCAGCGTAGCAGCGCAGGTCATAGGACACAGTGTAAGCACCATACAGGGTCGCTTTCACATTCAGGCAGCCAATGAAATCTTTGGGGTTGTTCTTGTAGAGGTCGAAAGTCAACTTGGCCACATCTGTCCTTTGCTTCTGCTTGCATTCACTGAGCTGATCTCTGGGGGGGCTGTTCTGTGACGTGACAGGAAGAGGAACATAACTCAGATCAAACAATAACAGATGTGTTTCGGTGGCGGCGTTTCAGCCGGCAGGCTCTGGATCCTTCTCCAACACACACTTTGACTCCACCGTGAAGCGGCTCCTCCCTGAGATGATAATGGAGGTAAATGACAACGAGACAAGGTCAACATGAGGTCACCACAGTAAACATCTGGGGGGAGTGGGAGGGGATTATTGCAAACGCTACTTTCTATGGAAATTAATTGCTTTTGGGTGAACACAATTCAAATGTGATGACACCTCTGGGTCTGATTAATATTCAACCCCTGCCTTTCATTTTTCCCAAAAAATTATGAAGGAAGAAACTAATCTTGGCTCTTCACTATGCGTCCTGCCTCCACACAATAACTCACATATTACTCTTCTATTCAATTTGAAGGATAAAATATTTCACTGAATAGTCAGTGTATTCAAACAGACTCGTCCATATTCATGAATGCTGCATTAAAGAAACAGACATTTTTCCTGTTTGCCTACATCAAAGAATCACCAGCATAACAAATGCTGACTAAATAGAGACATCAATATGTTCAGCTTTGCACTGCAGTGAAGCTGTTGACCAACAGCACCATCTAGTGGTGAATGTTAAAACACAAACACTCACAGGATGAGGCCTCCACTTCTGTCCCTTCTCCAGCACCATGAGCACAGCGTTCTCAGGCAGCGTCTGGAAGAATTCCTCCGTGTCCACCCCGGTGCCGTCTTCATCCAGCACCAGCGCACTGACGCAATCTAAACTCATCGAGTCACCGACCTGATAAAAGTAGAGAAGAGAAATGTACAGTGAGTGCAGTTCTCGGCAAGAAAATGTGCTAAAGGTCATGAGGCAGGCTGCAAATTACTCATGAGGACACAGTTCAGACGTGTTTCTCTCCACAAAGACACAAATCATTGCATCATCATCAGAGTCACACACTCAGTCTTGTTACCTTTCACCCACCTGAGCGTGACATGTACATGTCAGTTATTCCATGTAAAATCATCCAAAAAGAAAAATGATCTCCTCTAAAATAAGCTGTTTTGTTTTGTTCAATAACTTTAGTATATTTAATGAAACCTTGCAAAATTTTACCTCCTTACGATGATTTTTCACCCCAAGCAACAGGGCATCGAAGAACATAGAGGTGGTTTCAAATTATACACTTTCTAATTAACATTTATTTTCTAGCATTTGTTCACCCCTCATACATTCATCCAAGTACAGGAGATAGATGCATAGAATTTTCAGGGATGAAAAACACATCTGAGTTTTGTTAAACTACAGCAACATCAGTTTTACACCCCCTCCTGGTGTCACCATCTAAAGCCAAAATCTCATTTTTGTTCAGCGCTATTTTCTCTATAACCAATTTTGAGCATCATTATTATGGGATAAATCCTAGTTTCAACAGCAAAACTCAACCAGTTTGTCTGTGACATAAACGAATGCAATCAAACACTGGCATTCTGGATTTAGTATCCCGTTTATAATAACTCACAGGAGAAAACCCATTTGCATTTTGGGGTACATTTTCAAGAGTTATATCACTATGTGGGACAGGTGGGTGGTAAAAATAAGTCATATGAAAGATTTATTTTTAGGTTAAGGACAATGCACTAATTGATCTAATTTATCATTGATATGACCCATTACTGTCACAGATAGTGTAGCAATAAGTGGGAAGTCTGTCCACCTGTATTAATTCCACTCTTTTAAACCATCCACTGCCTCGTCACTGTCTTCTGTCACCATTTTATCATCTCCACCCTTTGTCACTTCCCTTCCTCACCTTGTTCATCAGGTCCTCCAGTGCATCGGCCATAATACCTTTCTTCACACTGCGATCCACATTTGTGACTCTGAAGGGCTTCGGCCGAGAAGCTCGACCCGACAGGAGCTTCTGGGTCATGGAGCTGCTGGCGGAGACGCTGGCTGTTACACACCTGAGAAAGGATGCATTTTATGTTAAAACTTCTCCTCATATTAGCCTGTGACACCTCATGGAGCACTGCTCTTACTTGGAAAGGCCAGAAGGAGTCAGAAGGCTGAGAGACTTCATCGCGTAATCCATCCAAGAAAACCTCGACCTGCAGGAAGAAGCAGCATTGGTTTTACTAGATTTTACCTGAAAGACATCACAGCTAGCAAAGCGTGGCCTCAAAGACGGAACAAGTTCACTTTGAGTGAATAATGAAGCACAAAATTTCACATTCCAACAATAAATCAAGCCAAATAATCTAAAACTAATCCCAGGATTGCAGCTACTGTTTAGTATCCAGACCTTGGCATGTCCGTGTATCATAACTTGTAAAACAAAACAGTCCTGCAATAAATGATACTTTTCACAACAATTTCTTGATTAAAAGGCAAATAATCTACAACATAAACAGCTTTACAGTAACAGAGAAGTGCCACTTTACCAGTTTTTGAAAATAATCCTTGTGGTTTTTGCTCCTGAAACGCTGCTCCGAACTGTTTCGAACCACTAAACCTTAGTGACAACGCTCTCCTCTTGTTGCTGCTTCTTGCACCACTTGGTCACTGAACTTTGTGCTAATGACTGTTGAGCTGGTGGCGAGTCGTCAGCTTTATTGAGAAATTCCCCACGAACACTCCCACTGGCCCCAGTTTGTTAGGTAAAGAAGCAGAGTTTTAATGACTGAGTACACGTTAAAGGGTCAGAAGGTTTAAAAATAAAAAAATACTGTATTCTGTGAATTAGCCAGTGGACAGACTTTCAAAACTTTGTGGAATTAATGTCAACTTTATTGCCCTACGCCCACAATTCAACCCAACTCTACTGAAGTGTTGACAGATTTTTCTTATCTGTAAGCAGCTGCATTAAATGCTAAGGATTGTGATAATCACAGGTCCAAATGATTAAATTATGGTATTGGTTTGAGGAGATTAAGCCTATGGAAGTTACCATGTTTAAGCTGAATTTCTTGCCTTTAATATGGTTAAATTCATCATTGGATATCAAGAACATGTTTTTTTTTTCTTTTAAATTCTCATTATACACATATACAAGCACTTCAACTTCTGAGACTCCTTCTGTTATTATTTCTCCTTCATCTCTCTCAGGGGTCAAATGACCAAATCAGGTCACTGTGTTCAGCTCATGCTATCTGGAGTGTTGGCTTATGGAGGTGAGGAGTGTCTGCACCTCCCAGTGTTATCACATCAGGTTGCTCAACATGATCTACAGCTGGTCTGAGATCACTTGTGTACACTAGTCAAAATAATTAAAACCCAGGGATTGATGTGAAAATTACATAGCCTGACGTTATTGTGAGGGAAAAACTGAGCCACAGCATTCCCGCTTCCTTATTTAATATTAAATTTAGCTGGTTTCTTAAATGGTTTCAGAAGCAGAGATGTTGAAATTAATCAAGTACACTTAGTTCAGACAAAAAAAGCCACAAAATGCAGACTGTGGTCCCACTGGTACTCATTTACACAACCTACTAGCATGTTGCCAGCAGCCACATTTCAGCCGAGAGCAAATCATTCACACTCAACAGCCTCCTGCACAACTGTGGCACGAGGAACACAAAGACAGGAAACAGGAGCAAATATATAACCTCACATATGGAAAAGGCACACACAGTCTTGACATTACGTATACTGTTTGCTTTTTCGGATTGGCTAATTCTCAAAAGATTTCTGCGGAATGAAGAGAAATGTCAAAACTGAAGGTGAGTTAAGGTAAAAATGTAGGATTAACAAAGAAGGCCCGAGTTAACACGTTATACAAACGGTCATTCTGCCTCAATCCACCACATGCCCCACGCCTGACCATCTTCAATTTTCTTGAAGAGTTTCATCATTACCACCCAAGTGGCTTCTTTAGTTAAATATAATACACGAAACAGCCAAGTAAAAGTACCACAGTTAGCCAGCAGCTATTTGCATCAGTTTTAACTGGGCAGGTACAGAGAAAGAGAACAACCACACTACATAAAACGAAACTAAATATAAAAGTTCATCAGTGTGACAAAATAATTAAATTCAGCATGAACATTAAATCATTGGTGGTGGCAATACTGTGCTGACGAGCCAAACCTTAAGGTTGCTTTTACATACTGTAAACCCAACATTTTAATTAAATTATTAGAGAAAGGCTTTTAGTTTTGCATAGTCTCAACCTTACTAATTAAATTTGTTAGGTAAAAGCATTACTCCAGTGTTGTTTACCTTGTTTAAAATGGGCTGTAATAGTAGAATACCGTTGACTTGACATGGTGCGTTCAGGCTCTTCGACAACATACAGAGAAACTTTAAGATGATACAATCCCTACATATTATAAGATATTTGGTTTGGTGGATTGGAAAATGTTCTGGTCAAAAGTATCCAGTCGGATGAATTAATTTTATAACCACACAAAGCAGAAAACGGTCGCCAAACCAAATAAAGAGCAGAACATCACGACTTAATGCTAAATGTGCAGCTTATGTTAAATGTTTGCACCGAAATGTTGAATATTAAATACAAGAGTGTAAGCAAAGAAATTTGCAACATAAAAGTGCAAAAAACGAAGCAATGATTTACTCAGACTTACATTTCCAGTGTGTCTCTGCGGTACAATGCCTCCATGAGAACTCTAATTAACAACACCTGGATGAGACTAATTAAAGCCTGCAATCTGCGCCATTTTGGATTCCTCTTCCTCTCTAATGTTTCCTGCCTTGGAGCTCTTTAGCTACAGGATATCCGGTTTTAGTGTCGCGATTATGAACATGCGTGATACCACGACGTGAAATCTTTCCTGAAGCTGTTTAAAGGACAGGTGGAAGGATTGGATTTATTATGGAGGAAGTGAAGCAATGAGGACATTATGTGGACAAAAGACGAACTGCAGGTAATGAAGTAAAGCTGAAACACTCACAATGATTTTTTTTCTAGTCCATATTTGACTAAATTGTTTGTTTACAAATGCAAGTAAGGTAATATACGTCTAAATATGAACTAATTTCCATACATTTTCAAAGCAGAAATCCGAAAAAGGGATGCAGTTAGGTCAGAAATTCTTGTTTTATTTTCTTGACCTGTTAGACTCAAAGGTTTCTGCAGAGGGGATCTTGGATATTTTTATCAGTCAGTAAATCTGATAATATGGTGGCCTGTGTATTTATCTGGCAATTGGATTTTCCGTTCTGAAATGGGTATTGAAGAGCAAAAGAGTCGTTTTTTGATTTTCATTTAAAATACAAAAATTAAAATTGAAATACAAGGCGTTTTTCCTTTTCATGATCAAAAAGGATATACGATTTTTTTTTAAATGCTTTGATTTTCGTTTTATATTTAGAATAACAAGAAAGTAAAATCAGTAAGAGACAGAAACGAAAAAGGTCCGTTTTTTCATTTTCTGAGACCGGAAGTGGTCATCAGCAAGTGTGGAGCCAAACAGAGTACGGTGCATAGACTGTACATACATTTTTTTTCGTGAGTTTTCATGGTCAAAATGAGAGATCAGGTGGCCGATCTTAAAATAAATCAATATCGATTTTTTTTTTTATAGAGCGTTAAATTTTTGCGGAGCCAGGGGGCGGGGTTACTTGATTGACAGTCTGGTCTGAAATGATTGACAGGTCCTATGGAGGAGGCAACAGAGACTCCGCTCTCCTCGTTTGGATTAATTCTGATATAATAACTGTTGGTTTATTTATCGGTGGAGCAGCAGAACATTTTCCACAGACAGTTTTCCTGCCCGCTGGCTTGTTTTAACTAGTTTTCTACCTTCGGCTGATTCTACCAGCAGACACTGAAAGGACTCTGATAGTTCGGTAAGTAAATGTTTATTTTCGTATCGGTGCCGCTTTTAATGCACTTTATATGCAGCTTTAGTGTCAGATATAATGTGTGCCATGCACTCCAGATGTTGGTGGAGTTTGTTTCAGTGTGTGTTGACCAGAGAAGAAAGTTAGCATAGTAAATATTAGCTTTAATGTTAGCGATGCTAACCGAGCTAGCTGCTCAGTCGTAGCATGATTAAAGCTAACGTAGCATTAAGCGAATGTGTTGAGTTTCATGTAAACAGCTGAAGTGTGTTAAGGTAATGTGGTTCATTAAGTTCATAAAACTGTGGCTGGTTGACATTAATGTAACGTTCAGGAAACTTAAATGTGATTAAAACAGTAACGTTAATGTTCTAGTTGTCAGTAATCAGCTTTAATTTGACACTAAAACAGACTCTGATAGTTTTAAATGACATCAGTTTCATTAATTTGTTGAAAATTGTCTCATTTGTTGTTGTGTTGTTGCTGCTGATTCATTAAAACCAGATGATCCGTGTTGAAGACATGTTTAGGTTTAGTATCAGAAGTACAAGAAGGAAAATGGAAATTTAGTTCTGCTACGTCAAAGATTTCAGGAATAAAAAAACTAAATGAGTCTTTATGCCTCAAACTTTATTTTACAATAAAGAAATAATGAAATAATCACAGAAAATAAAAATATAAATAGAGAAGACCTGAGAGAATAATTTCCCGAAAACTTTGTGAAGGAAAAGCAGCTTTTTATCCTGAAAGATCAGAATCAGCTCCAACATCTGCATCTGACAGCATCAAGTGAACCAGAAAGAAAAGAAAAAAGAAAATGACTTCTTTCTGATCACATCTGTTCCGCTGCTCAGAGTCTGCTGCTGCTCACATTCTTCACATTTATAGTCTACTTTTAAAAGTGCAGCAGACAGGTGCTCTGCTTTGGAGTGTGACGATGTCGACGGTGATGTGGAGAGTGAAGTTTCCGTTTCACCCACAGTGTGCTTTAGGGCAGCTGGGTCAGACTTGATGTTTGAAATACTGACCAACAGCTCAGATTTAACTGTCTGTAGTTCTGTTTTGATGGGTGTTAAACTTTCACTCAAAGCCGCCAGGAGCTGGGTCTTTAAAATAACCGTCGTCTCGTTACAGAGTGAAAGTAGCAATTCCTCCTTAAGGTCAGAGATTGCAGCATCTGAGGGCCTCTTCAAAAGAAGACGTAGTTGATGAAGGCGTTCTGGAGCAGGACCAGAAAGACCACGACCAAGCAGCTTTGAGATCTTAGTCAGCATCTCCCTCAGGTGGGTGTCAACGGTGTTCACAGTCAGGTCTGTGGTAATCCCATCAAAAAACAGAACAGAAAAAAATCTAGATTATAAATCAATATGTAACCAAAGCACTCTGTAGCGCAAAATCATAGGATATTGCCTAAAATTGTCATGTGTGATATGTGGTTCAAAAAATGTCATAGTGCAATATATTGTCAAAATAGTATGTTTTTCAAGAAAACATCAGAGTATAATATGTCGTCTAAAAAAATGCCATAGAGTAATATTTCATTGCACAAGTAAAAGTATAGCAATTTTTAAAACTGTTCAAATTCTTAGAATATGTTGCTAAAAAACAACAAAAAACACTGAAACAAAAAAAAAGTCATAGTTATGTCAATTTAAAAAGCCTACAGTATAGAGTGTCGCCCAACAAACTTCATAGTATAGCATGTCCCTCTAAACCATCATAGTATAGCATGTCACTCTAAAAATGTCATAGTATAGCATGTCACCCAAAAAATGTCATAGTATAGCATGTCATCCAAAAAACATGATGGTATAGCATGTCGCTCTAAAAACGTCATAGTATAGCCTTTGGTCTAAAAACGTCATAGTATACCATGTCGTTCAACAAAATATCATAGTATAGCATGTCACTCTAAAAACGTCATAGTATAGCATGTCGCTCTAAAAACGTCATAGTATAGCATGTCGCTCTGAAAACGTCATAGTATAGCATGTCACTCTAAAAACGTCATAGTATAGCATGTCGCTCTAAAAACGTCATAGTATAGCATGTCGCTCTGAAAACGTCATAGTATAGCATGTCGCTCTAAAAACGTCATAGTATAGCATGTCGCTCTAAAAACGTCATAGTATAGCATGTCGCTCTGAAAACGTCATAGTATAGCATGTCACTCTAAAAACGTCATAGTATAGCCTTTGGTCTAAAAACGTCATAGTATAGCATGTCGCTCTGAAAATGTCATAGTATAGCATGTCGCTCTAAAAACGTCATAGTATAGCATGTCGCTCTAAAAACGTCATAGTATAGCATGTCGCTCTAAAAACATCATAGTATAGCATGCCACTCTAAAAACTTCATGATATAAAGCGACATGCTATACTCTGACGTTTTTAGAGGAACATGCTATACCATGACGTTTTTTGGGCAACATGCTATAGCATGTCGTCCAAAAAACGTCATCGTATAGCATGTCGCTTTTAAAACATCATAGTATAGCATGTCGTCCAAAAAACGTCATCGTATAGCATGTCGCTCTTGAAACGCCACAGTATAGTATGTCGCTCTAAAAATGTCATACTATAGCATGTCGCTCTAAAAACGTCATAGTATAGCCTTTGGTCCAAAAAACGTCTCGGTATAGCATTGACAGCAACCTCCAGAAAGGTTTTCTTTGAAAAAAACAATCGTCATGAATTTTGGCACAAAAAAGACGCCATAGTGTACTATGTCGAAAAAAAAATTAGATTTTTCAACATGTTGTAAAAACGTGCCATATGATGAAATAATGTAAAGGAGGCCGTGAAAAACATTCCAGAAAGGTTTTCTTTGAAAAAAAATCATCATGAATTTTGGCGTAAAAAAAACGCCATAGTATACTATGTCGAAAAAAAATGCGATTTTTCAACATGTTGTAGAAACGTGCCATATGATGAAATAATGTAAAGGAGGCCGTGAAAACCACTATGGTAAGGTTTTCTTTGAAAAAAAAAATCGTCATGAATTTTGGCACAAAAAAGACGCCATAGTGTACTATGTCGAAAAACAAATGCGATTTTTCAACATGTTGTAAAAACATGCCATATGATGAAAGAATGTAAAGGAGGCCGTGAAAACACTATGGTAAGGTTTTCTTTGAAAAAAAAATCATCATGAATTTTGGCGCAAAAAAAAACGCCATAGTATACTATGTCGAAAAACAAATGCGATTTTTCAACATGTTGTAAAAATGTGCCATATGATGAAATAATGTAAAGCAGGCTGTGAAAAACACTCCAGAAAGGTTTTCTTTGAAAAAAAAATCATCACGAATTTTGGCGCAAAAAAAACGCCATAGTATACTATGTCCAAAAATGTCATTTTTCAACATGTTGTGAAAACATGCCATATGATGAAATAATGTAAAGCAGGATGTGAAAAACACTCCAGAAAGGTTTTCTTTGAAAAAAAAAATCAGCATGAATTTTGACGCAAAAAAAACACCATAGTATACTATGTCGAACAAAAGTGCATTTTTTTCAACAGGTTGTAAAAACGTGCCATATGATGAAATATTGTAAAGGAGGCCGTGAAAAACACTATGGTAAGGTTTTCTTTGAAAAAAAAAAACATCATGAATTTTGGCGCGCAAAAAAAACGCCATAGCATACTATGTCGAAAAATGTCATTTTTCAACATGTTGTGAAAACATGCCATATGATGAAATATTGTAAAGGAGGCCATGAAACACACTTCAGAAAGGTTTTCTTTGAAAAAAAAATCATCATGAATTTTGGCACAAAAAAACGCCATAGAATACTATGTCGAAAAACAAATGCGATTTTTCAACATGTTGTAAAAACGTGCCATATGATGAAATAATGTAAAGGAGGCCGTGAAAAACACTATGGTAAGGTTTTCTTTGAAAAAAAAACATCATGAATTTTGGCGCGCAAAAAAAACGCCATAGCATACTATGTCGAAAAATGTCATTTTTCAACATGTTGTAAAAACGTGCCATATGATGAAATATTGTAAAGGAGGCCGTGAAAAACACTATGGTAAGGTTTTCTTTGAAAAAAAAAATCATGAATTTTGGCACAAAAAAACGCCATAGAATACTATGTCGGGAAAAAAATGCGATTTTTCAACATGTAAAAACGTGCCATATGATGAAATAATGTAACGGAGGCCGTGAAAAACACTCCAGAAAGGTTTTGTTTTAAAAAAAAAAAAAAATCATCATGAATTTCGGCACAAAAAAACCGCCATAGTATACTATGTCGAAAATGTCATTTTTCAACATGTTGTGAAAACATGCCATATGATGAAATATTGTAAAGGAGGCCATGAAACACACTTCAGAAAGGTTTTCTTTGAAAAAAAAAATCATCATGAATTTTGGCGCAAAAAAACGCCATAGTATACTATGCGAAAAATGTCATTTTTCAACATGTTGTAAAAACGTGCCATATGATGAAATAATGTAACGGAGGCCGTGAAAAACACTCCAGAAAGGTTTTGTTTTCAAAAAAAAATCATCATGAATTTTGGCGCAAAAAAACGCCATAGTATAATATGTCAAAAAATTTCATTTTTCAACATGTTGTAAAAACGTGCCATATGATGAAATATTGTAAAGAAGGCCGTGAAAAACACTATGGTACGGTTTTCTTTGAAAAAAAAAATCATGAATTTTGGCACAAAAAAACGCCATAGTATACTATGTCGAAAAAAAATGCGATTTTTCAACATGTAAAAACGTGCCATATGATGAAATAGTGTAACGGAGGCCGTGAAAAACACTCCAGAAAGGTTTTGTTTTAAAAAAAAAAAAAAATCATTATGAATTTTGGCGCAAAAAAAAGGCCATAGTATACTATGTCGAAAAATGTCATTTTTCAACATGTTGTGAAAACATGCCATATGATGAAATAATGTAAAGCAGGCTGTGAAAAACACTCCAGAAAGGTTTTCTTTGAAAAAAAAAATCATCATGAATTTTGACGCAAAAAAACACCACAGTATACTATGTCGAAAAATGTCATTTTTCAACATGTTGAAAACATGCCATATGATGAAATAATGTAAAGCAGGCTGTGAGAAACACTCCAGAAAGGTTTTCTTTTTAAAAAAAATCATCATGAAGTTTTCCGCAAAAAAACGCTACAGTGTACTATGTCGAAAAAAAAATGCGATTTTTCAACATGTTGTAAAAACGTGCCATATGATGAAATAATGTAACGGAGGCCGTGAAAAACACTCCAGGAAGGTTTTCTTTGAAAAAAAAAATCATCATGGATTTTGGCGCAAAAAAAACGCCATAGTATACTATGTCGAAAAAGAATGCGATTTTTCAACATGTAAAAACGTGCCATATGTTGACCTATTCTAAGGTAGGCTGTGAAAAACACTATGGTAAGGTTTTCTTTGAAAAAAAAAAAAATCATCATGAATTTTGGCACAAAAAAACGCCATAGTATACTATGCGAAAAATGTCATTTTTCAACATGTTGTGAAAACATGCCATATGATGAAATAATGTAAAGGAGGCTGTGAAAAACACTCCAGAAAGGTTTTCTTTGAAAAAAAAATCATGAATTTTGGCGCAAAAAAATGCCATAGCATACTATGTCCAAAAAAAAAATGTGATTTTTCAACATGTTGTAAAAACGTGCCATATGATGAAATACTGTAAAGGAGGCCGTGAAAAACACTATGGTAAGGTTTTCTTTGAAAAAAAAATCACCATGAATTTTGGCGCAAAAAAACGCCATAGTATATTATGTCGAAAAATGTCATTTTTCAACATGTTGTGAAAACATGCCATATGATGAAATAATGTAAAGCAGGCTGTGAAAAACAATCCAGAAAGGTTTTCTATTTAAATAAATCATCATGAATTTTGTTGCAAAAAAACGCCATAGTATACTATGTCGAAAAATAAATGCGATTTTTCAACATGTTGTAAAAACGTGCCATATGATGAAATAATGTAACGGAGGCCGTGAAACACACTCCAGAAAGGTTTTGTTTGAAAAAGAAATCATCATGAATTTTGGCGTCAAAAAAACGCCATAGTATACTATGTCGAAAAATAAATGTGATTTTTCAACATGTTGTAACACAGTGTTTGAAGTTAAATAGTTAACAAAAACGTCATAGTATAGTATTTCGTCCAAAATTTGACCAAAAACGTCATAGTATAGCATGTCGCTCAACAACCGTCGTAGTATAGCCTTTGGTCCAACAAAATGTTGTTATTTCCCAGCTGTCTGAAGTAGGTGAAGAGCAACACAAAAACAGTCCACACGCTGGTTTCCAGAGGGTTAGATGAGTATTTATTTGAAAGAGTAAGTGTACAACAACACAACATGTGAGGGGGTTAAAAGCAAATGGGTGTTAGTAAAATAAAAATAAATAAACAGAACTAAAAGTGAACTTCACGTTGACATTGATGGGCATTCCAACCAGGAACAAAGTAAAAGATAATCAATATGAAAAAAAAACTTCCTGTTCACCTCTTAAAACCCAAAAACACACCGCAGTAGCACCCTAAACTAAAACTACCAATGGGTTCCCTGTTTTCCTTTCCGAACAATTCAAAGGTCTCTCTCTATCTCCCCACACATCCACCAACCACTGGAACACATCTCCAAGGTTCTGCCGGGCCAGCTCAGCTTCCCCTCAGAAGAAGTGCTGCCACCTGCCAGATGAAGGAGCCTTTTGAGAGGCAGCTGGCATCGTGATTGGACTGTACTTTGGTCTGTTCCAATCCAGCTTCAGCTCCAGAGACGGCAGGCGGGACGAGTCAACGGAGGCCGGGTGGACGAAGGCATGCAGCTGAGTACAATCCAGAAAACAACAGAGGAGGAGTGCAGTGGCCCAGTATAGCCTTCAGTATGAAAAAACACCATCATATACATCGTATATTGTACAAATAACAAGTCAAAGGAAAGAGACATACATTGTAGAATTGTAATAATTGTGGCCTGACTGATTTACTGATTATCAGTATTTAATTTTTTTACTGATTTACGGTAATAAATCAATTTAAAAATGGCGCTACTTTGGCTCTGAACCTTTATCTACCTGTGGTCGCTCTCTCTTCTGGAGTGATTTGATTGGTTATACGTCACGAATAAAACTCCTTTAACTTAACATCTGTAAACAAAACAAAAACGTATCAACAAAGTTTTCTGTTAGTTTGTGTTCTTCTAAGTTTAACTCCAAGATTTTAAATACTTTCATTTACTGCAAATGAATATCTACTCCAAATGTCTCACTAATAATCATTATCAGCCTTAAAAACCCACAAAACACCCCTCTATACTTGACCACACTTAGTACAGTCCGGTTCCCCCTTCTATAAATCTGCTTGGAATCTTCCACTTCCTGTTTGTCAAAGTGGCCTTCTACCTGGACAGGTTTTGTTGGAGCTCATGCAACAAACATTTTGGGTAACTGCACTTTAATATGGATGGATGATACTGAATTAGAGTCTGTTTTAATGAGACTGAGTTAAGATGTGTAGCTCTGTCAATAAATAGGAAATTATTTCTCAGAATTCACAGAGAAAAGTCTGAAATGTTTGCTAGGTTAGCATCCCACATGTTCTTTGGCTCAGCTAAAGCTAACTCTCTCCAACTTCTGGATCTCTTCAGTTGCTTGTTGTTAAAATATCTTGCTATAGGCGCTGAAGCTCAGACAGTCTGAGATGTTTGTTCAAAATAAACTCATTCTCAAGTCTCATCTGAACTGTCCTCTTTTGTTTGAACTTTCCCTAAACTTAGGAGTTAATGAAAGAGCAGCACATCCAGACTCAGTCTCATTTATGTAGAGATTAAAATTCAGTGTCATTCATTGATGTTAAAGTGCAGTTTTTCAAATGTTTGTTGCACATGCTCCTGACCAAACCAGTCCAGGTGGAAGACGATGTGAAGAGAAAGCTCCAGAGGATGAATATCACACATTTACGTTGGAAATAAATGTCCTTTAATTAGACATTGTCATGCAAAAGTTGGATTTCCCTTTAATGATGTTCAAATCTTTGAGTGTTTTGTTAATGTTGGTTTCTAAATGGTTTTTGACACTCGGCCCCAAAGATTAAAACCTTCTACGTCTCACAAGCTGCAACAATTCACACATTATCAACTATCTTTCTGACTAAACTAAAATAAAAAGTGAAAAACTGTCTGATTCCTGCATCATGAATGTAAATCTTTTTGGTTTTTATGACAGTAAAGTGAATATATTTGGGTTTGACATTTTATAAACCAAAACAAGAAATGAAATACTGGAGAAAACAACAGATTAATGGAGAAAGAAAATGTATTTTCCAACATATATGGCTGAATTACTCCAACATTACAAGATACAATTTTATTTTTATTTATGTAACGCCAATTACAGGTCCAATTGTCCCAAGACGCTTTATTTTTATATTTTTTGTAAGAAAGTAAGAAATTTAAAGCTCTTGACTAATCCAAATTATTATTTGGTTTTTAAGAGACTAATGGACAATTAAAATAACTTTCTCCACTAAAACTAATAAACACAAGGTCAAATAGAAGGAAGAGTTTTAAATACTGCAGTCCCACGACAAGAAGAATAAAGTTTCTCAACAAAAACTAAATCTACTGGTGGATTCCATGAAAGTCCTAATAAATGATAATAAAGTGTGAGGTTTGTGGTGCTAAAAATGTCAAAGATATCAAGTTGAACATCTTGATGGAGGTTGATAAAAGTTGACCTTCTTTCATTTCTCTGGAGTCGACTCCATGGATTTTATGGATGGTGGTTAAAGACCTGCTCTTCTAGTGGTCTTCCTTCTAGTCGCTGTAAAAAGTCACACCATCCTGGCCGACTTCAGCACCTCTTCATGACAACTTGTCCTGCCTCAGACCTCGTGGAAACTCAAGAAACTCGGGAAAACCTGTCGAGACTCGAAGAACTCGTGGAGACTCGAAGAACTCGTGGGGCGGGGGAAGGTGTGGTGGGAGGTGGGGGAGTAGAGAGGGGAGGCCGCCACCCACCTCCCCACCTACTCTCCGCCCTGACTCCACCCAGACTCCGCCTTGGCTCTGCCCATGTGGTCACTTTGGGAACTACGATGCCAAAGGGACGACGAAATCATTTCTTTTCATCTGATCTGTAGCTCAGTGAGTTAAGGATTTGCCTGTGGAGCTGCAGGTCGCTGGTTCAAGACCAGACACTTCTTAAATTTTCTCAAAATGCTGACAAAGACAAACAAAGAAAATTGCCGGTGGCGGGTCTCGAACCTGCGACCTTCCGCTTGGTAGTCCTCTTCTTATCCCCCTGAGCTACTCGCTCAGATACTAATTCTTCTTTTTTTTGCGCATTTATCATCTATTTTTTGTCGTTTTCGAGTTTTTTTTTAACTTGAGTCTCGACTTGACCGTTTTTCTCAGGAGGTTGGACTTCAGCCTTTGTGCTGGAGGGTTGAACCCTCAGTTCCAAGACTTTCCAAAGCCTCCAGACCTCCCAAGTCCTCAGGACCTGAGCTTTCACACAGTCTGAGGGCTGAAATTTTCTAAGTCCCACAGTAGATCTCTGTTAGATTTAACTTTCAGACAGTCCAAGGACTGATATCTTCTAAGTTCCTGAGTAGTTCTCTGTTAGTTTGAACCTTTCCACAGTTCGAGGTCTGAAATCCTGAAAGTTTCTCAGTACTTCTCTGTTAGTTTCAACCTTTCAACAGTCTGAGGACTGAAAACCTAAAAGTTCTTGAGTAGTTCCCCTTTAGTTTGAACCTTTCGACAGTCCGAGGACTGAAATCTTAAAAGTTTCTCAGTACTTCTCTGTTAGTTTCAACTTTCTGGTTCACAGAAGCCTTAAAACTTGTGACCATGAGTCTTGATTTCACATTTAGACCATCCATCTGAGTTCTTCTCAGACCTTCACCTGTGGGTTTTTTTAGAAATCCTCAACAAACTTTGATTCTCTTCACTGAACAGTAAAGTTTGTGGAGATCAGAAGGTAACATTAGTTTGATCAATGCCTTCAACTACTAGTAGACTTTATCTGGAAAGTAGTTTTCTTGAATGAGTTCTTAGTAAATCTGTCTACAATCAAACCAAGAACATAGAAAGAGGAAATGTTTGAAGAAACAACTTGATGTTTTCATTTCAGACTAGAAAACGCTTTAAGACTTTTGTCTGTCTAAAGTCTAACTGGTGTCTTTTCAAATGTTTTGTCTTTAGTTTGATTCTTCTTAAACGTTTGGTATTGCTCTTTTCTCACCTTTTATTCTTTTCTAATGTCTGATTTGAGTTCGAAATGTTTTGTCTTTTTAATGTTTAATTGCTTTTTCAAACGTTTTATCGGCTTGTTTGAATTTTTTTTTCTTTCCCAATATTTAATTTTTTGATTAAATCTGTAAGGTTTTTCTTTTTAAATGTTTTACCACCTTTTAATGTTTAATTTTCTTTTTAAATGCTTCATTGTATTTTCTGTTTAATTCCTATTTGAAGTTTTATTGTCTTTAAGATGTAATTTTCTAATTAAACATTAAATTTTTTAATTGAATGTTTTGTCTTTTTAAAGGTTTAATAATCTAATTAAATATTTTGTATTTTTTAAATGTTTAATATTCTTCTTGTTTAATTGTATTTTTTAAATGTGTAATTATCAAAAATATTTTATCTGTAATTTTTAACATTTGTATTTTAAAAATTTTGTTTAATTTCATAATGACATGTATTGTATCTTGTTTAATTATCTAATTCAATATTTTGTCTGTTTAATATAGTTAAACATTAAATACAATTAAATGATATTAAACAGACAAAATATTGAATTAGATAATTAAACAAGATACAATACATGTCATTATGAAATTAAACAAAATTTTTAAAATACAAATATTAAAAATTACAGATAAAATATTTTCGATAATTACACATTTAAAAAATACAATTAAACAAGAACAATATTAAACATTTAAAAAATACTATTAAACAAGAAAAATATTAAACATTTAAAAAATACAATTAAACAAGAAGAATATTAAACATTTACAATATACTTTTTAATAATAAAACTTTTTAAAAGTTTTATTGTATTAAATTTTTTTCCCTTTGATTTAATTGCTTTTTTTAATGTAGTTTATTTCTTTAATCTTCTTTTTCTGTCAAGATTTTAACCCCAACCTTAAAAATGAAATAAACTCTTAAATCACAATGAAAATACTTCTGTTGTCACAATCATGAGTTAGTCAATTATTCAGTTTATCAATTCAACTTTATTTGTTTAGCACCTTTTACACAGATGACAAAACTAAACAAGCAAAGAGAAAAAAACTATGCTAAAACTATGATTAAAACTCAAAAACATTTTTAAAAAAAGATTTAACATGGTAATAAAATACGTTGTGTCCAGGGGATGGAGGGAGTTTATTGAAGTCTTCTTGGGCTCAAATGGGAAATCATTTAAAATATAAACTTGATATTCAGTCTAAGGAAACTGCAGAGCGACAGAAGAACCAACAATATCTCCTGTTTTCTCCTTTAATGAGTCGACTCTTCTTGTGCTTTCAGACCAAAGAACTACAGACTCTTCACAACCTGCTCAAACTCTTGGTACAGGATCTCACCACACGGGTCAAGAAGGTTTCTGTCTCATTTCTACTCTGAAGCTCACCTTCTCCTGCTCAAACTGCTGACAAATGTTTCTGCTGCTCTAAAGTCTGGTCTCCAGAACTTCCTAAAAACTCTCAAAGTCTCTTCTGCTGCAGGTTGCTTTGTAGAACTGTTGCAGAAAACCTCACTAAACCACATGGAGTGGCCTCAAGATAGTCGTCCAAATGAAACCGTACAAAAACCAAACACAACCCAAACACGAAA